>NW_017732654.1:15285-49551 GCF_001890085.2 Hipposideros armiger
ATAGTCATGGGACGTGGAGTATAGTGTGGGAGTGGAGGCAAGGGAATTGTCTAATAGATATGTATGATATTGGGGGGAAGTGGGGCAGCAGATTGAGGGATGGGGGTTGTCACTTCGAGGGGTAAAAAGTATAACTATTGCACTGTGTTGTACAGCTGAAACTAATTCTAAAACATGTGTATTTCATAATAAAAATAATTAAAAGAAAAAAAATATGGAGATTCCTCAAAAAATTATAAATAGAACAACCTTCGAATCCCATTTTAAATAAACTAAGTGAAATTTAAAACAAAAAACAAAAAACTGGTCATTATTGATTGGTGTTACATATCCTCCATGTATATCGTATACTTTTGCTATAAAAATCTCTACATAGGATTTGGAGCTCAACAATTCTATTGATTTCATGCCACTGACTATTTTACTGCTCCAATTTTGGTTACCTCTGTGACTTTGTAGAACTTATAACCTTTTATGCCCTCTATTATTTGAATGCAATATGTTTTTGCAATGATGGCAAATTGCAATGGTGTATGTTATTGATTTTGGTTAATAAAAAGCTTGTTACTCTCATTTCTTTTAATGGGCTATTGCCAGAGATTTATAACCCTAGGGCTGAGTTTCTTTATAAAGATTCTCTGTACTTTGAGGGGTTGGGGGTAACATATAATGTTATAGTGAAAATAATTGAAGTGATTTTTTCAACATTGTCCCAAGGACTGTGCTTATAAACTAAGCAGAGTAAGCATTAATAACATTGAGTAAACAGATTTAATTTGATGCATAAGAAATTCCCTGACAGGTTCTGTTCTACTATATGTATGCTTTTGCTGATTACAAATATGTGATAAGCAATAAGTAACATTTATTAATTGCACCACAGCATCAATCTTGTTTACCCAATTGAGTAGCGATAGTGGAAAAAATTAGAATTTCACTTTCCCTAGATGAGACTTCTAGACCAGTGTTTATCAAAATGTGCTTTGTAGAGCACATTTATCAATAGAGTAAAGGGGAGATTGTTTCCCTAACTGATAGTTCTGTCCAATGCCAGCTGTAAGAACAATTGTCAAGTCATCAAAGTGTCCCTTTGTGCTCTCTAAATATCCTTTACTTCTTCTCACTTTTTAATATTCCCAGTGCCCATGATATGTTTCTCAGTTGTCTAAAGGTCTTCTCCGTTTTCATGGAATGCTCTTTGATTTGGATGGATTCTTCAATCCATTTCCTCTAAACTGCTCCTGCCCCAAACTCTCATCATCAAAACATTCTTCTCTGCTACTCCATTGTCTCTCAGTGAACTAAGAGAGTTGGTTATATCCTTATGTACTGAAAAAAATATGGGTCATGATTTGAGATAGGATAAAAGCATTTTTCACTCTCCCTCTAAGGTATTGTTTTAGATCAGCATTGTTGACCCAGCAGTATGTGTTATACTAGGAGTTGTTTATGAAAGTATTAGAATATGTATTTATCATTTAATTATTATTCTTTCTGGGAGAGTAATTAGGCCTATTATGCATATTTAGGGGTAGATGATAGTAGAGTACTAAGGGTGTAGAAAATATTTGTCCTAATATTATTCTTCCCAACTTACACCATAAAGATTACAAAGTTGTTTGTTTACAGAGTCAATTATGGCCCAGTAATCTGTCACAGAATAGGATTAAAAGATTCTTGGAATTACAAATGGATATGAGATTTCTTTAGGGGGGGAACAAAAATGTTTTAAAATTAGATTGTCATGATGATTGTACAACCATGTGAATATACTAAACACCCTTGAACTATATGCTTTAAATTGGTAAATTGTATGACATATTAATTAAATCTCGATAAAGTTGTTTTTAAAAGGTTTATTGTGGATAATGTTGAAATTGGTAGAATAGACAGGTGCTGTGCCAACTGCTTCCCAGGATCATACCATAATTACAAATAATTTATGCAACATTCAACCTCAGAAGTCCCCTGAACACTAGATGAGCAGAATCTCTAAACAAAAGATTTAAACAAGAGGCCACATCGAGACTGGTAGGAGGGACACAGATGTGAGGCAGTCTGACTCTAGGCCCACGGAGAGAATGTGAACCCTGTGAGGAACACCTCCATGATGGAGAGGCTTTTCCTGTTGGGGGAGGGACCCTCTGACCCCATGCCGGCCTCACCAGCCCAGAGTTACTTTTCCACAATAGCTGGCAGTAGAAATTAGTTAGGACTCTCTTTGCTCAACTTGGTGAGGTGAAGGGTGGCTAGAGAACCAGCTGCCCTCCTGTGGAGCTGGCACACAAACTTGCTCACTGAGGTTTTGGGACCATTGTTCTCCCTGTGTGGAGCTTGCACACCAGTAGTGTACAGGAGGGTGCCATTTTTTCAGAGTTGGGCCCTCCCACAGAGGTTCAGGCCCAGGGCCTCATTGGTCTTGTGGAATTGATGCAGGCATGCATATGTGCGCACACATGCTGCCTTGGGTCCCTGGTCTCTGCACTGCTTGTTCTCCATAACCAAGGTAGTGCCTGGTGGGTGTGCTCTGGCTCCAACAGGCTGTTCATTGAGGTGCGGGTGCACGCAAGCAGCCTTGGGTCCCCGCTCTCTGCACTGCATGTGCAGAGTTGCCAGGCTGGCGATTGGCTGTTGGGCTGCTCTGCCCAATCTGCAGGCTGCTGACTGGGACAGGCTATAACAGAGATTTTCTGGGGGTGTTGGGCCAGTAGTTGTGTTCCTGTGTGATCTGGCTGGGGCATTCAAGGCCTATTTGTGCAGGCTGGTTGCTGATGCAGGAATGCATGCTACTCTGACTTGGGGGGGGTGACTGACCACAACCTGTGTTGCCTTGGGGGCCTGCCCCACCCACATAGAGCTGCATTTCTAAGGGCACCCTGAGCCCCTGGTGCCTGGTCCCCAACTCCACATGCCGCAGAGGGTTTTTGCAGCAGCAGACATCCTGCAGCAACCTGTGAGGGTCTTTGGTGGTGAGCACGGCCCCAGAGCACACAGCAGCTAATTGAGGGAAGCACGCTGCAAGCCTGAGAGGGAGGCCCGCAAACGACGCGTTGGACCCTTCACCCAAACACAGCTGTGCTGAGTCACCCAGAGATTCTATTGCTGAGGAAGTGGTCTGCAGATTAAAGCTGGCAAAGAGCCTTTTTTTTCTTGCTTTCCTTTTTTTGTTTTTTCTTTTTCCCCCTTTTTTTCTTATTTTGTTATTGTTTTTCTTTTGTTTCTTTTTCATCTTTTACTTCCATTTTCTTCTTTTCTTTCATCTGTTTTCTTTTTGTTGTTTCTCAGGCTTGTTTATCTGGTTATTGCTTTGGTTACTGTTTTTCTGTCTTGTTCTGTTTTTGTGTTTGTGTTATTGTCTCATATGTTTTTGTTTCTCCCATCTGATCATTGTTTATCTTGATTTTGTGGGGGTGCATTAGTTTTTTGGTGTTGTTGTGTTGCCTTGCTTTGTTTTTGTTTTATGTAGTGGACATGGACTTAGCACTGGTCCAGGATCAGAGACTACACTGAATTTGTAGAAACCACTGATCACAGCCTTCATGCATCTGTAACACCACCTCATTCACCTACAGCTGCCAAAGGCAATCAGAGAGCCAGGGTGACTGGACACATCCCCACAAACTGTGGAAAACGTTTTTACAACAGAAGGTGGTCCACAGAGCCCGGGGGTCATTTTGGTGGTGTTCAGTGACCAAAAACATGCACCACAGTCACTTGGGAGGAGTTTTCATGAATTTGTGAACGTAAGGTGGAGGCTGGCAGTAGTGTCTTTGAGACATTATACAAAAGGGGTCACAGGCCTGGTATTGGCATAAGACTTGAATCTGCATTAATGTCTTAAAAACCACCAGTCACATCTCATAACTTACTTGAACTCCATCTTATCTAGCTAGTGCCACATTGCTGAGAACACCCTTAACAATGGGTCAAATAGCCAGACACATGCTTCTAAACAACCTCTTTCAATAGTTGTTTTTTTCCGGCATCTGAAAGGGAGCAACAGGCCTGGGGAGCCCTGGCCATTTTGCTAAACTGCCTCAGGACCAATATTGGGGGAAGCAAGCTTCAGTTCACACTAAGACCATTCCCACAGGGGCAACACGGGGAGCAGCCAACTGCATACAGCCTACCAGTAGCTATGGGCTTGTACAGACAGGGCTAAAACAGCTCTGAGTGGGAGCCCCGCTCAAGAGACACCAGAACCAACACACCCAAAACAATACACCCAGAAGCTAGTATTAGACAAATCCAGAGTACTACCTGCTTGAACCTATAAGTAGCACTCTCAACAGACACTTTCCACAAGCACAAAAGCCCACAGTGGCCAAGCCTCCTCTGAGGGGGTCAACCTCCACACAGCAGCTCATAAACTGTGAACAGAGCTAATTCTTCCTACTAATCAGTCTGAGGGCCAATCCCAACCTCTGAAAAGCCAAAAGCAATTAAAGATCAACTTCAACAACAACATCCCTGGAACACATGGAACAAGGGAATAAGGAGACTGTGCAATCAAATATAATGGAAACACACTAAATAACCACCCAGCAATGACTGAAAGACATAGGTGATCTGCCTAATGCATCAAAGCAATCACAGAGCAACAGGCAGAATGAAGAAGTGAAGAAACATGTCCCAAGTAAAAGGTCAGAAGAAACCTCTAGAAATGGAAGTAAATGAAACAGAGGTATTCAACCTATCAGAGACAGAGTTTAGAACAATGATGATAATAATGCTTAAGGAACTTAGTGAGAACATAAAGAAGGATAGAGACATCATAAAAAACAACCAGGTAGAACTAAAGAATACAATAACTGAAATGAATAACACACTCAAAGGAATCACCAGTAGATTAGATGAAGCAGAGGATCGGATCAGTGATTTTGAAGACAAAGTAGCAGAAATCACCCACTTGGAACAACAAAAAGAAAAAAGAATAAAAAACAATGAAAATAGTTTAAGAGACCTATGGGACAACATCAAGCGCAACAACACTCGCATCATAGGAATACCAGAAGGAGAAGAGAAGAAGCAAGGGATCAAGAACATATTTGAAGAAATAATGACTGAAAAATTTCCTACCCTGCTGAAGGCAATGGACATACAAGTCTAGGAAATGCAGAGAGTTCCAACCAAGCTGAATCCAAACAGGCCCACACCAAGACACATCATAGTTAAAATGACAAAGGTTAAAGACATCCTAAAAACAGAATCCTAAAAGCAGGAAGACAGCGGGTTACATACAAAAGAACTCCTTTAAGACTAACAGATGACTTTTCTACAGAAACTTTGCAGGACAGAAGGGAGTAGCAGGAAATATTTAAAGTAATGCAAAACAAAAGACCTACAACCAAGATTGCTCTACCCAGCAAGGCTATCACTTAAAATTGAAGGAGAGATAAAGAGCTTCTCAGAAAAGAATAAGCTAAAGGAATTCATTACCAGAAAGCCAGCATTGCAGTAAATGTTAAAAGGGCTTTTACAAAACAGGAGAAAGGGGAAAACAAGCTAACCAAGAAAGACGAGAAATACAAATAACAAAATGGAAATAAATACCTATCAATAATCACTTTAAATATGAATGAGCCAAATGCTCCAATCAAAAGACATAGAGTGCCTGAGTGGATAAGAAAACAGGACCCATGCATATGCTGCTTACAAGAGGCTCATCTCAGATCAAAGGTTACACACAGACTGAAAGTAAAGGGATGCAATAAGATATTTCATGCAAGTGGCAGTGAGAAAAAAGCTGGTGTAGCAATGCTTATTTGAGACAAAATAGGCTTTAATATGCAGACTACAATAAAAGACAAAGAAAAGCACTGCATAATAATAAAAGGATTGATTTTACAAGAGGACATAACCCTAGTAAACATCTATGCACCAAACATAGAAGCTCCTAAATATATAAAACAGATTTTGACAGAAATAAAGACAGAGATCAACAGCAATACTATTGTAGTAGGGGACTCCAATACCCCATTGTCACCAATGGACAGATCCTCCAGACAGAAAATCAACATGGAGACAGTGTCCTTAAATGGCAATTTAGACCAGTTGGATTTAATCGACATTTTTAGAGCATTTTATCCCAAAGCAACAGACTATGCATTGTTCTCAAGTGCACATGGAACATTTTCCAAGATAGACCACATGTTAGGCCACAAAACAAGTCTCAATAAATTTTCAAAGTCTGAAATCATATCAAGCGTCTTGTCTGGCCACAATGCTATGAAACTAGAAATCAACTGTAAGAAGAAATCCAGAAAACACGCAAATACATGTTACTACATAGTTAATGAGTAAACAATGAGATTAAGGAAGAAATCAAAAGATAAGTCGAGACAAATGAAAATGAAAACTCAACAACCCAAAATCTAAAAGATGCAGAAAAAGCAGTGCTAAGAGAGAAATTGATAGCAATGCATGCCTATCTAAAGAAACAAGAAAAATCTCACGTGAACAGGCTATCTTTACACCTAAGGGAACTGGAAAAAAAAACAGCAAAACAAGCCCAAAGGAAGTACAAAGAAGGAAATAATAAAGATCAGAGCAAACTAAATGAAATAGAGACCAAAAACGCATACAAAGATCAATGAAACGAAGAGCTCATTTTTTGAAAAGATAAACAAAATCAGAAATCCTTAGCCAGACTCACAAAGAAAACCAGAGACAGGACCCAAATTAATAAAATCAGAAATGAAAAAGTCGTGACAACAGATAACACAGAAATACAGAAAAATTTAAGAAAACACTAAGAGCAACTATATGCTAAAAAGTTAGACAATCTGATAGAAATGGATACATTTCTAAAAGCATACAATCTTCCAAATCTGAACCAAGAAGAAACAGAAAGTCTGAACAGACTGATTATTAACAAAGAAATTGAATCAGTAATCAACAAGCTTCCAAAAAAAAAAATTCCTGGACTAGATGGCTTCACAGGTGAATTTTATAAAACATTCAAAAAAGAATTAATACCTATTTTCCTCAAGCTATTCCATTAAATACAGAAGGAGGGAAGGCTCCCAAGCACATTTTATGAGGCCACTATTACTCAGATTCCAAAATCAGTCAAAGTCATTACAAAAAAACCCACCAAAACTATAAGCCAATATTCGTAATGAACAAAGACCCAAAAATCCTCAACAAAATAATAGCAAACTGGACTCAGCAAAACATTACAAAGATCATACACCACCATCAAGTGGGATTTATTCCTGGTATGCAAGGTTCGTTCAATATCCACAAATCAATTAACATAATACATCACACTAACAAAATGAAAAATAAAAAAAATCATATGATCATATCAATAGATGCAGAAAAAGCATTTGACAAAATCCAGCAACGATTTATGATAAAAACTCTTAGCAAACTGGGAATAGAGGGATCATATTTCAACATAATAAAGGCCATATATGTTAAGCCCACAGCAAACATCGTACTCAATGAAGAAAGGCTAAAACATTTCCCTTTAAGACCAGAAAAAAGACAAGGCTGCCGACTTTCACCACTTTTATTCAACATAGTTTTGGAAGTTTTAGCCACCGCAATCAGACAAAAAATAAATAAAGAAATAAATAAAAGGCATCCAAATTGGAAAAGAGGAAGTAAAATCATCCTTACACGCAGATGACATGTTACTAAAAATAGAGAATACCAAAGACTCCACCAAAAACTATTAGAATTGATAAAGGAATTTAGTAAACTAGCAGGATACAAAATTAACATGCAGAAATCAGTTGCATTTGTAGACAACAATAATAAACTATCTGAAGAAGAAACCTGCAAATCAATCCCATTTACAATTGCTTCAAAGACAATAAAATACCTAGGAATACATTTAACCACAGAAGTAAAAGACTTGTACTCAGAAAATTATAAGACACTGAAGAGAGAAATCAAAGAAGATACAAATAAATGGAAATACATACCATGTTCCTGGATAGGAAGAATTAATATAGTTAAAATGTCAAGAGTACCTAAGGCAATATATAGATTCAATACAATTTTTATCAAACTATCAGGAACATTTTTCTCTGAAATAAAACATATAATCCTAAAATTTATATGAGACCATTAAAGACCCCGGATAGCCACGGCAATCTTGAAAAATAAGAACAAAGTGAGAGGTATCATGCTACCTGACACAGGTCATACTGCCAGGCTATAGTAATAAAAACAGTATGGTACTGGCTTAAAAACAGTCACATAGATCAACGGAACAGAATAGAGAGCTCAGAAATAAATCCATCCATATATGGTCATTTAATCTATGACAATGGAAGCAAGAATTTACACTGGAGTAAAGAGAGTCTATTTGATAAATGCTGCTGGAGAAATTAGACTGACACATGCAAAAAAATTAAAATGTACCAGCTACTTGTGTCATGTATTAGAACAAATTAAGAATGGATTAAAGACTTAAATATAAGCCTGAAACCATAAAACTCCTAGAAGAAAACATTGGGAGTATATTGGAAGACATTACCCTTGGTAATATTTTTACTGATATATCTCCTCGGGCAAGGGAAATAAAAGAAAAAATAAACATATGGGATTACATCGAACTTAAAAGTATTGTCACAGCAAAGAAAACTATCAATATAACAAAAAGGCAACCTAGTGAATGGGAGAAGATATTTGCCAATTATATATCTGATAAAGGGTAAGTATCCAAAATTTATAAAACATTCATTCAACTCAACACCAAAAAAACAAACAACCCATTAAAAAATGGGCAGAGTATATGAAGAGACATTTCTCTAAAAGGACATATAGATGGCCAACAGGCATATGAAAAAATGTTCAACCTCAGTAATCATTAGAGAAAGGCAAATAAAACCACAATGAGATACCACCTCACTCGAGTCAGAATGGCTATCATTAATAAAACAACAAACAAGTGCTGGCGAGGTTGTGGAGAAATGGGAACCCTGGTGCACTGTTGGTGGGATTGCAGATTGGTGCAGCCATTATGCAAATCAGTATGGAGGTAGCTGAAAAAACTGGAAATGGAATTACCTTATGACCCAGCAATTCCACTCTTGGTATCTATCATGAGAAACCCGACACTAATTCAAAACATATATGCACCCCTGTGTTCATTGCAGCGCTATTTACAATAGCCATGACTTGGAAATACCCAAAATGCCCATCGATAGACTACTGAATTAACAAACTGTGGTACATTTATACAAAGGAGTATTACTCAGCTATAAAAGAGAATGAAATTTTACCATTTGAAACAATATGGAGGGACCTAGAGAATATTATGTTAAGTGAAATAAGTCAGTTGGAGAAAGACAAATACCAGATGATCTCACTTATATGTGGAATCTAAAGAACTGAATAACTGAACAAAATAAACATAAATAGTCTCAGAGATAAAGAGGAAAAACTGATGGATGCTAGATGTTAGGGGGTTGGGGATGAGGGAGAAGGGGAAAGGATTAGACAGCATAAATTGGTAACTACAATATTGCCACAGGGATATGAAAGACAGTTTGGGAAATATAATTAATAATGTAAATGTTTTGTAGGATATCAGATGGTCACATGTCTGGTTCAGGAGACCACTTCATGGGCAGTGTAGAGGCTTGAGCACTGCACTGTACACCTGAAGCTGACATTGAATAATATTGTATGTCAAGTATAATTTTATATATATATATATATATATATATATATATATATATATATATATAGTCACAGGATGTGGAGTATAGTGTGGGAAATGGGTCAATGGTATTGTAATAGATATATATGATATCGGGGGCAGTGGTTTGCGGTAGGGTGTTGCCACTACGAGGGGTGAAAAGTATAACTATTGCACTGTTTTGTACACCTGAAACTAATAAATAAAGATGTAGTGGGTCTAGATAGCAGGAATATTAATGATTACTTTAAAAGGCTGTAGATTATAGTGTAAATTCTAATTTAGGATTTGGAGTCAGAATGACCTGGGTTTGAATTTTAGATTCACCACTCATTAGCTGCATGAAAATAAGAAGTTACTTAAATTATCTGAGCCTTACTTATCACCTTGTAAAATGAGGTTAATATTATTCTCATCACCGTTTTGAGGGCTGCATGGAAGTTATGCATCTAAAGTGTTTAACAAGATACCTGGCATCATTATTATTATATTGATGTATTTTCTTGATATCCTTCTCCTTATGTTTTTTTGAAGATAACTGAAACCAGTTATTTCTGTTTCCATTACATAGGTGGAAAAGTAGCAAGTAAATTGCAGAACTAGATAAAATACAAAAAACTTCTTTATTTTTAAATTTAATTTCTATTTGTAAAATAATAATATTAATTACCTAGTGATGGTGGGGTAAGGATTAACAAATCTAATTTCACTAGTAAAGGGATTTAGAAAGTTTTTGGCACATAGGTAGTACTCAGTAAATGTCAATTCCATTCTTTAGTCTTCCGTGAATAATATTTCGTGTTTAGCACATAATATGGGTTTCAACAAAAATCCTAGGTGGAAAAATAATGAAGCTACTTTCTTAAAAGTATTGGACATTAGACACATTCGTTCAGTCATTTATTTGTTCATTCCTTTGATAAATACTGATACAATGGTGAGTAAAACAGACATAGCCACATTTATACAGGACTTTTAATATATTGGGAGCAATTTATATGAATAATTGTAATTGCTATTATAGAGAAAAATATAGGATGTTCTGTTAGGTCAGTGGAGAGTGCCCTAACCCAGAGAAATGGGCAAGAAAGTCTGGAAATGCTTCCAAGAGAAAAAAATAATTATGGCATCTAATCTGAAACCTGTGTTCTAGAGAAAGGGAAAAGGATGTTGTGTTTGCCAATGCCATTTCTCAGTAAAGTGCCAGAGATTTTCAGTATTTGAATGCCACCCTTATTTCTGATCATTTTTTCAGGATTTCCATAGTCCAGATGTGCTATAGGATCAGTTGTAACTGCCAAATGTTCCCTGGGACTGCCTTGACAGAGAAACATAAGTTGTTTGGAAAATAATAATGATGAAATTGCCTTTGGAGTTTAGGATGCAGTAAAAGGAATTCTCTCATTTGCATAGCTAGAGTGGGCCCAATTAATGTAATTATCCCTGTAGCCTAATCAGTGTCTCCTATAGAGCGCCACAGAAACAAACTTGAAAGGGGAAAATTAAAATTATTTTAATAGCTCTGGTTATAACAGAGGGTGTAGGGGAATTCAAATATTTATATTTGTGGCCTGGCTTTGTCACATCTGTCTTGTGGGGTCAATGAGTAAGCCAGAGAGCCACACTTTTTATCAAAATCATTTATTTAAGGCACAGACTGTGGATCCCTGGCCTCATTGGGCTGGATCATGCCATCAGTGCCAATTGGCTGAGCCAGCAAGGACCTGTGCCAGTCCTGGTGGCGGGTTGCCTTGACAGATCCTCAGCTCATGTGAGCAGGGAGAAAAAAGGGTCGACCAGCTGCCCGAACATGATGGGTGCTGAATAAAGGCACGCTGAGGCTGGCCAGGGCAACATCTACTGAAGGAGAAGGCTTGATTGCAAACAAGACCATATTTGGAGCTGACATGCACTAACAAGCAGTTGAGAGACCAGGTCACAAGGACACATTTGACATAACACATTCCATAAGCCAAGAAATGCATGGTGATTGGAGGTTTCAGGTTCCTGAAACAGCACATGATGGAGCAACTGCTGGCAAGAGGCTGCCCTGTGAGTGTACTTGATATGCACTAGGGGTTCGATAATCCCAGGGGCAAGTTCTTTCTGGGCGACTTCTGCAGCCACCAGGACCTGTACCCAGCTCTTAAAGGTATATAAGTACAGCTTTTCACTGTACATTTTCCCCACCATCTAATAACAACAAGGAACTCTTTTAAAGAGTGAACTAAATTGGCACCAAGAATGTCATGGAAACTTGCAAAGAGCTCCAGAAACTCATTTTAACCAGTAATGACAGTGTCATCTTGGAGGGCATTCACATCAAGAATGGAAATCAGAACATTCCTTATGTTATGAAACACATTGACTACTATATAGAGATGAAGATCTTACATGACAGAGAAATCTTGGTAACCAATGATCCTGAGAGGAATTTCTTAATCACAGCCATCTGCCCCCATGGCATTTTCGGTCCAAGGGACCCCCCCATATGGTCCCCATTCTCACTGAGGCAGCCAAGAAAGGCAAAATGAAGTTTATGATAGGAAACAGGGATAAGTTGGTCGACTTCTCATTAATGGAGAACATGTCCACAGACACATTCTGGCAACAGAGTACCTCTCCCAAGACATGATCTTGGGTGGGACGGCATCTCACATTACCAATGATGAGCTCATTCTTTCTGGATGTTCTTGTCCTGCATCCTGAAAGGGCTGAATTATGAGGCCCCCAATACCATATCCCTTACAGGGTTGCCTACTAACTGGCCCTGCTGCTGTTCCTCTGATGAGAGTGATCAGTCCTGTCATCCAGCTCCAACTCATTTGCATACACATGAGGGTTGCACTGGCTGGCACATTCTACTACTACAGCTCCAAGAAAGCTAAAAATGTCAGGGTACAGTGTACTGGCCACTGGCCACCAAGGACAATGCCATGGAATAGACATTGCACAGCTCACATCACCTGCAAGGGGTCGAGTGAGGCCCCCAAGACTGGGTGCTCTCATTGTGTTCCCTCTGATAGCGCCCCCTTGTGAGCCAATAGACTCACCTCCTTCAAGTGACTTTCTTATGAGCTTGGGTAACTTCTGCCAATTAGATGGAAACACACCCAGCCCTTCTGTGACCACAAGGAAGGCGAAGACAGTAGACAGTTCTTTCTTCATAGGATCAGATTTGAACTTCTTAGAGCAGGCAGCTTCCTATTCTAATGCTTTCTGTTCTTGTTCTCTCATCTCCTCTCTCTCCTGGGTTCCTTATCATTCCAGTGCCCTTGTATATAATAAAGGAAGATGTAGGGAAGAAAGAACCCTTTTTCTAATTAAGGATAGGAAATTATATTTATTTCCATGCAAACCAACACAAATAGAGGTCATAGATTGTTCAAGAAGCCATATATTAAAAATATCCCAGAAGAAAACAGAAGTTGTAAACACATGGTGAAACTTCAGATATTTGCAGAATTTAAAGCAAACACTTTAAAAAATCTTAAGTAACTGTAACTCTGCTCTCCCCCAAATGCTTGGTTGTTCCTCTTCTGAAGTGCTTCTAAATTCTCTCTCAGGCTCAAATGCAGCACCTGACAACATTGTTTTTCATAAAACATTGCCATGGACATATTTCACCTTATCAACTGAGTCCCATAGTTCTTAGTGGCATGGTGGTGGTCTGCTCCACTTGCATGCTATTTCAGCTGCCTAGCTCCTCTCCTAATGTGACAGGACCTTCTTGACAGTGAGCCATCAGAAAGGTCAGATAGAAGAGAGCCTTGGAGTTTGAGCAGAAACTTCATGAGCTAGTACAGAAAGGGTGACTTCCTTGGCAGAACCCTTCAAGCTCATAGAACCTTTCTAGTCTATTTCCAGAAGGAATAGCACATATAATAATCCAGCATTCTCTATTTTTTTGGTGATATTCTGTTTACGGAACCTGGTTTCCTCTTAGACTGACTGACATGTAAGCTTAAATAATTTTTTAGCAAATCAATTAATAATAATTGATTAACACTACATAAACAAAATTAAAGATACAAATTATATGACTAGATGAGATTGGGCACATTCAGAGTGGCATAAGATTATCATGCTAAACGAAATAAATCAGACAGAAAAAGTTGGGAACCATATGGTTTCACTCATATGTGTGATATAAAACTGAAAGCAACAAACAAACAAGACAAACAAACAAAAACCCATAGGCACAGACAACAGTTTAGTGGTTACCACAGAGTAAAAAGGCAGGAGGCAGTAGAAGAGGATAAAAGTGTCAAATATATGGTGATGGAAGGAGAATTGACTTTGGATGGTGAACACACAATGCAATGTGTAGTTGATGCATTGTAGAACTATACACTTGAAACCTATATAATTTTACTAACCAAATTCACCCAAATAAATTTAATAAAAGAGAAATTTACTTGTTCTAAAAAATCATGTGACCATATCAACAGATGCAGAAAGTGCATTTGACAAAATCCAGCATCCATTTATGGTAAAAACTCTCAGCAAAGTGAGAATAGAAGAAAAATTCCTCAAAGTAGTAAAGGCCATATAAGACAAACCCACAGCTATCATACTCAATGGGGAAAGCTAAAATTTTTCTCCATACAATCAGGAACAAAATAAGGATGCCTACTTTCACCAATTTTATTCAACATAGCCACAGCATTCAGACAAACAAAAGATGCAAAAGGCAGCCAAATTGAAAATTAAGAAGTAAAACAATGATTATTTGCAGATGACATGATACTACATATAGACATAGAGATAATCTGAAAGATTCAACCAAAAAACCATTAGAACTAATTAATGAATTAAGTAAAGTAGCAGGATACATAATTAATATTCAGAAATCAGTTGCATTTTTATACACCAATAATAAACTGTAAGAAAAATAAATTTTTAAAAATGCATTTAAAATTGCTTTTAAAAATTAGGCCTAAATATAACCAAGAGGGTAAAAAACTTGTACTTGAAGACCTAAAGAAGAAATTGAAAAAAATACAAATAAGTGGGAACATGTACCATGCTCATGGATAGGAAGAATTAACATCATTAAAATGTCCATACTACTTAAAGCAATCTATAGATTCAATGCAATCCTTATAAAAATATTAATGATATTTTTCACAGAACTAGAATAAATAATCTTAACATTTATATGGAACAAAAAAGAACTTGAATACCTATGGCAATCTTGAGAAAGAAGAACAAGATTGGGTGTATCACTCTACATGATATCAAACTATGCTACAAGTCTATAGTAATCAAAACAACATGATACTTTCATAAAAAAGGACACATGGATCAGTGGAACACAATAGAGAGTCCAGAAATAAACACATGGCATTATGGTTATTTAGTCTATGAGAAAGAATGCAAAAACATACAGTAGGGTAATGACAGTGTATTCAATAAATGGTGCTGGTAAAACTGGACAGATGCATGTTAAAAAAATAAAACTGTACCACCTTCTTACACTATATACAAGGATAAACTAAAAATGTATTAAAGACTTAAATGTAAGACCTAAAACCATAAAATGCCTAGAAGAAAACATAAGCAGTAAACTCTTACATTGCTCTTAGTGATATTTTTTCTAGTGTGTCTCCTCAGAAAATGGAAACAAAAGAAAACATAAACAAGTGGAACTAAATCAAAGTAAAAAGTTTTGCACAGCCAAAAAAATCATCAACAAAACAAAAAGATAACCTACTGAATGGGAGAAGATATTCATCAATGATACATCTGATAAGAGACTAATATCCAGTATCTATATAAAATTATCTCATACAACTCAACATAAAAAAAACATAATCCAATGAAAAAATGGGCAGAGGAACTGAGTAGACATTTATTCAAAGAAAACATACACCTGTCAAATAAACATATGAAAAGATGCTTTACACCACTAATTATCAGAGAAATGCTAATGAAAACCACAATGAGATACCACCTCACACCTGTCAGGATGGCTATAATCAATAAATCAAAAAACAACAAGGGTTGGCGAGGATGTGGAAAAAAGGGAAACTTTGTACACTGTTGGTGGGATTACAAATTGGTGCATCCACAATAGAAACCTTCTGGAGGTTCCTCAAAAAATTAAAAACAGAACTATCTTATGATCCAGCAATTTCCCTTCTAGGTACTTATCTGAAAAAATTCAAAACACTCATTTGAAAAGTCATACGCACCCTTATGTTTATTGCAGCACTATTTACAATAACCAATATATGGAAACAACCCCAGTGTCCATCAATAGATTATTCTATAAAGAAGATATGGTACATATAGACAGAGGAATATATGTACCACAACAGGAATATACAAAGGAATATACAAAAATATATACAAAGGAATATATCTACCTTAGCCACAAAATTGAAATCAAACCATTTGCAACAACATGGATGGACCTAGAGGGTGCTATGCTAAGTGAAATAAGGCATAGAAAGACAAATACCATATGATCTCACTTATATGTGAAATCTAATGAACGTAATAAATTAAACAAAATAAGAGCAAATTTACATAAACAGAGAACAAACTGATAGGTGACATAGGGGAGGGTGGTGGGGAGCTTACTGAAAAGAGTGAAGGGATTAAGAAATACAAATTGGTTGTTACAAAGTAGACATGGGGATGTGTACAGCTTAGACAACATAGTCAATAATGTTGCAACAACTACATATAGTGCCATGGGTGTACTAGACTAATGGGGGGGGAAATCACTGAATAAATTATATAAATGTCTAGCCACTATGCTGTACATATGAAACTATATAAAATAATAGTAAAAGTCAAAAAAAGGGCCTCTGTTCTCTTCCTTTGTGCAAAGATGGGGAGGCACCTGGAATGACTGCAGTAAAGTAGAGACATTGAACATGCAGTAAAAAAAAAAAAGATATTTATTTAAGAGCAACCTATATAAACATGACAAAAATGAATGTGACTGAAATGTAATCAGAACAATGGAATATGGCCTGTTTATACAAACTTACAGGAGGAAACTCAGGTCTTTTAGGTGTTTCCTAGCTATTGAAAGATTTTTTGGAAGGGTCTATCATACAATGAAGGCAAATACACTTTGAAAATTATGTATATACACCACATCTTCTTCATCCAATCATCTATTGAAGGACACTTTAATTGTTTCCATGTCTTGGTCACTATAAATAAAGCTGTAGTGAACATCAGAGCACATATATCTTTACAGATAAATGTTTTCACATTTTTTTGGGTAGATAACCAGGAGCGGGATTGCTGGGTCATATGGTAATTTTATTCTTAATTATTTGAGGATCTTCCACACTGCTTTCTATAGTGGCTGCACCAATTTGCATAACCATCAACAATGTATTTTTCTCCACAGCATCTCCAACACATTATTTGTCTTGTTGATGATAGCCATTCTAACTGCTGTGAGGTGATATCTCATTGTGGGTTTTATTTGCATTTCTCTGATGATTAGTGATGTTGACCATCTTTTCATGTCTGCTGGCCATTTGTATGCCCTCTTTGGAGAAATTTCCCTCTGCCCATTTTTTAACTGGATTGTTTGTTTTTTGTTGTTGTTGAGTTGTATGAGCTCCTTATATATTTTGGATATTAGCCCCTTATAAAAGACATTGTTTCCAAAAATCTCTCCCATTCAGTTGGTTGTCTCTTTATTTTGTCAATGGTTTCTTTTGCTGTGCAGAAGATTTTTAGTTTGATATCGCCCCATTCATTTATTTTAGCTTTTACTTCCCTTGCTTTTGAGGTCAAATTCATAAAATCCTTTTTGAATTCAAGGTACTTAAGTTTTGTACCTATGTTTTCTTCTATGTGATTTATTGTTTCTGGTCTTATGTTTAAGTCTTTTATCCATTTAGAGTCAATTCTGCAAATTTTCTGAACACTGGACTTTTGGTTGGATGGTGACTATTACATAGCCAAGGCTATTAATTTGTTGACTGCATTGGAATAAGCTTTCTTTTTAAAATTTTTTTAATTGGGGAATTGGGGGAGGGGAACAGTGTTGGGAAATTGGGGAGGGGGACCAGCCAAGTTGCTGTTCTTCAATCTTAGTTTTGAAGGGCGCCAGTCGCCATCTGGCTGCCCGTCGGCAGCTCGTGGCTTCTAAGTTCAAGATGCTGTGTTACTATCTTAGTTGTGGGTGGGCATAGCCCACCATTGAACAGGCAGTCTTGTTATTAGGAGAATGTGCTCTCACAAGCTGAGCCATCCTGCCAACTGTTGGCAGCTCAGCAACAGCTCAGCTCTGGCTCAGTGTCACTGGCCCATAGGAAATTGAACCGGTGGCCCTGTTGCTCAGAGCTCAAGCTCTTAAGCTAACTCTTAACCAACTGAGCCACTCAGTCAGCCACAAGAATAAGCTCTCTCTCTCTTTTTTAAAGATTTTATTGAGGAATTTGGGGAGGGGAACAGCGTTGGGGAATTGGGGAAGGTAAACAGACAAGTTGCTGTCCTTTTGTTCTTCAGTCTAGTTGTGGAGGACATTGCTTCACTGGCCCATGTTAGTATTATCATTGGGCTCTTTCTGGAGAGGTAGTCATTTGCTGGCCATTGGACAGCTGCACACGGCAGCTCATGGCAGCTCATGAAAACTCATGCCCAATGCCGGCCAGTCCCACTGCAGCCTACGCTGTAGCCGGCGATTCATGGCAGCCCAGCTCCAGGTCTAGCTGTTGTTCACCACCTTATCTGTACAGGGTGCAATATCACTGGCCCTCATGTGGGATCCGAATCAGGGCCCTGCTGCTCAGAGCTGGCCTCCCAAGCCAACTTATAACCAATGCGACCCTCGGCTGGCCAAATAATAACCTTTCTTAACATAAATTAAATTACATAGACCAAGAAATTGAAAAAAAATGCATTGAACAGAAAAAAAGTTACTGTATATTGACAAAATATAACTAATTTTGCATATACTTGCAATGATTGCTTTTTGCAATTCAAAACACCCTGTGCTATTAAATTTGTGTGTGTTGAAGTAAAGCTATTTTCCCAAGATGAAAATGTTCACATTCAATTATGTTAAAATTCCTCATCTATGACTTTTGATTTCAGACTTCACCATTTGTGCATCTATTGAATTTGATACAATGTGCAACAGAAATGTTGTTTTCAATTTTTGGTAATTAAGGCAGAGGAGGGTAGCTATAAGCAAACAAATAAACAGTTATAAATGTTTTAGACCTTTTAAAAATATTGTGTTAGAACTAGGAGTCTGGTCTGATAAGTTGAATTTTTCTTGTTTGTTTTGTGTTTCTTAAAATTTCACTTCTTACTACTAGCCTTAATGAGATCAAATGTGGGACTATATAGCAGAGAAATTCACTGTACTTTAGAGTGTCCTTTTAGAGTCATTAATTTCAAGAGGCTTGGGTAACAGTAAACTAAAGAACAATAGTTCTTTAAGGTAAATGCAAAATAGAGAATGTAGTTGTCATCTGCCTTATCCACCAATAGACATAACCTCAACATTCAGAGGATATCAAATCTCAGTGCTGATACACAGACTGTTATTCAAATCCAGTATTTCTGAAAGAATGTGAGAACATAGCTGCTTTGCCATCCTAACCAAATCCATGTAGATGAAAACACCTTGGGCTAATAAAGTTAAGTATATTATTTTTTAGAAAGTAGAATTATTTACTTTAGAAAGTAAATATTGTTTCATTTATGAACTCAGGGAGATTGAACTGGGCCATATGCTTTCCCAGCCTGTCTAAATAAGAGTAGGTGGAGGATTAGATTGAAAGTGTCAGTGGAGTTGGATTTGTTTTCCCCTTCACAGTTAAAACAAAATTTAAAATGTCTATAAAATAAATGTCTCTTTTATAAATGTTAAATAATCACTATTTGTAATAGGTAGAATAGTATCCCCATCGTCCAAGTGATATGACCACCTGGAACTTCAGAAAGTGACCTTATGTGGAATAACTGTCTTTGCAGATGTAATTATGGTAAGGATCTCAAGATGAGATCATCTTTAATGGGGTGATCCTTAAGTCCCTTAACTAGCATCCCTATATGATACTTAAATTAATACACACAGACAACAGTTTAGAGGTTACCAGAAGGTAAGGGGGGAAGGGTGGTGGTAGAAGGGGGTAAAGGAGGTTAAATATATGGTAATGGAAGGAGAACTGACTCTGGGTGGTGAATACACAATGCAATATATACCGGGGGTGCTGAAAAATCTATACACATTTTAAGAGATGTTATGTATGCTCAAGCAGTGGTTTATCATAATCAGAAGTGTCTGAACACTGACAGCAGCCACTTTGAGCAGCTCTTGTAATTGCAGAAGTCAAATGTGACTTGTATTCATCTTTCGTTATTGGTATATATTAAGTATTACAATTAATACAGTTTTTTCTTCTCTTAAATTGTGTATTCGTTTTTGGCACCTTCTGTAGATGATGTACTACAGAAATGTACACTTGAAACCTATATAATTTTACTAACTATTGTCACCCCAATAAGTTTAATAAAGGTAAAAAAGTATACACAGGGACACAGGAAATGGCCATGTGAAAATAGAGGAGGAGATTGGAGTTATGCTGCCATGAACCAAGGATAGCCAAGAGCCATGAGAATTTGCAAGAGGCAAGGGAGAATTCTCTTCTAGAACTCTCATAGAAAGCATAGCCTTACTGACACCTTGATTTCAGGCTTCTGGACTCCAAATCTATGAAATATTCTTATTGTTTTAAGCCCTTAAGTTTGTGGTATTTTGTTACCAAAGCCCTAGAAAGCTAGTACAACATATAAAGAGTTTCTAAAAATAAAAAGATTATCAACAAACTCAATAGAAAAATATAAAAATCTATGAATAAGTAAGTCACAGAAAGTATATAAGTAGCTAATATTTGCATACAATATGCTCACTCACTAATATTTTAAAAAATTGAAACAGTAATAAGATATTTTGTCTGTCAAATTCACAAATAAAAATAACCTGTAAAACAATGTTAGCAAGGTAGGTTCTCTCATACACATTTAGTAGGCATATGAATTAGTGAAATTTTGTTGAAAGACAATATGACAGCAGTTGTTAGTATTCAAAATGTGTATACAAGACCTGTCAATTAAATTTGTGAACTTGCCACTGTGCACTAACATTGGCAACACTGTACAAACAGCTCATTAAGGCTTCATAACATCAGTATATCAGTGTCTTATAGCTGTGTTCATGTTGACATGTGGCAGTGTCTTTTCAATGGGCATTCATTGTTGTTGTTGTGTGTTTTTGTGTGCCATCGCGAGAATGTCTGAGCTTGAATTACAGCAATGAATGAACATTAAATTTCTTGTTGAGCTTGACAAGAGTGGAAGTGAAATCAGGCACATGTTAGTCCAAGATTATGGGGATAATGCCATGAAGAAAATGGCAGCGTAAAAATGGATTAAAATTTTTTCTGAGGGAAGAGAATGTATCACTTACGAAGAGAGATCAGGGCAGCCAGTAACTAGAAAAACTGATGAATACATTGCAAAAAATCATCAAATTCTGTGTCAAAATCATCAGCTGAGGGCCGGCTGAGTGGCTCAGTTGGTTAAGACCTCACTCAAGAGTTTGAGCTCTGAGCAACAGTGGTTCGAGTCCAGCCCAAGCTGAGCAGCCGCTGAGCTGCCAACAGGTAGCAGGATGGCTCAGCTAAAAAAAAAATTATCAGCTGACTTTGAGAAGCATAGCAGACCAGCCCAATATTGATAGAGAAAGTTAGGAAAATATTAACTGAAGATGAGAAATGTGTGTGAAAAAAAAATGGTCCCAAAAGAGCTCACTGATGAACAAAAGGAAAGGAGAGTCAAAGTTTGCCAAGACTATTGGAGATGCAGGACAATGTTTTGGGCCATGTTATCACTGGTGATAAAACATGGGTGTACCAGTATGACACTGAAACAAAGCATCAAAGTGCATAATGGAAGTCAGCCAATTCTCCATGACCAAAAAAGTTCCTACAGTCCAAATCAAGAGTCAATATGATGTTGCTAACCTTTTTTGACATCAGAGGGATTATTAATTATGAATTTGTACCAACTGGACAAACAGTTAACCAGTTTTACTATTTGGAAGTGCTGCAAAGCCTGGGTGAAAAAGTTAGATGAAAACGACCTGAACCTTTCACTATCAATTCACGGCTCTTGCATCATGACAATGCACCAGCTCACACGGCACTGTCTGTGAGGGAGTTTTTAGCCAGTAAACAAGTAACTTTATTGGAACACCTTCACTACTGACCGGCATTCCAATGATTTATTTCTTTACCCAAAGTTAAAGGAAATATTGAAAGGAAGGCACTTTGATGACATTCAGGACATCAAGGTTAATATGACAACAGCTCTGATGGCCATACCAGAAAAAGAGTTCCAAAATTGATTTGAAAAGTAGACTAGATGTTGGAATCAGTGCATAATTTCCCAAGGCGAGTACTATGAAGGTGACTATAGTGATATTCAGCAATGAGGTATGTAGCACTTTATCTAGGATGAGTTCTCAAACTTGATTGGCAGACCTCATACCTTACAACCCCAAAACTCCACTTTTAGGAATCTATTCCCACAAATAACAGTATAGATGCATAAAACTATATCCATAAGAATATTTTTACAGCATAGTACCAGTGAAGCATTGGAAACATCCCAAATATCTTTCAATAGTAGAATACTTAAATAATTAAAGGTGATGTCACCCAGTGGAAGAGTGTAATGAATGAATAAGAGCACAGAATGCAGACCCAGACTGCTGGTTCAAGTTCTGCCTGTTATGTGATTAGCTGTGTGATCCTGAGCAAGTAACTTCACCTATTTTTTTCTTCAGTTTCATTATCTACAAAGTGAGGATAATGATAGTTGACACTTTGTAATGTTTCTATGACTAACAAAGTAGTCCATACACATAAAGAGTTTAGAATAGTGACTGGCTCATTGTAAATATTTAAAAAATATATGGTAATACAATTTCTATTTGATTACTAATATCATTAATAGATTAGAAGCTGCAATATGTAGAAGGAAAGACATACAGACATGGAACTATATCTATGACATTTCGTAACTGTAAAAATAAGCTGCAGAGTTAGATGTATAGTTTGAGGTCTGACAATGAAGTTGACCTGAGAAAAAGTGCTACATACCTCATTGCTGAATATCACTATGGGCAACTTAACAGTACTCCCCTTCGGAAGCTATGCACTGACATCAGTACCTAGTCCACCCTTCAAAACAATTTTGGAACTTTTTTTCTGGAATGGCCATCAGGTCTGTTGCCGTATTACCCTTGATGTCCGGAATGTCATAAAAAATGTCTTCCTTTCAATATTTCTTTTATCTTTGGGTACAGAAAGGAATCATTGGGGGCCAGATCAGGTGAGTAGAGGTTGTGTTCTAGCACAGTTATTTGTTCACTGGCTAAAAACTTTCTCACAGACAAGGCTGTGTGAGCTGGTGCATTGTTGTTATGCAAAACCCATGAATTTTTGGCAAAAAGTTCAGTTTATTTTTGTCTAACTTTTTCATGAGCCTTTTCAGCACTTTCAAATAGTAAACTTGGTTAACTGTTTGTCCAGATGGTACAAATTCATAATGAATAATCCCTCTGATATCAAAAAGGTTAGCAACAGCATTGCAACAAGTTCACAAACTTAATTGTCAGACCTCATACAACCTATTTGTGTACCCCCCCAACATGCACAAAAAGCAAATACCTAAATGTAAATATATGCCCATGCACAATTTATGTGCTCATCCAGGGATTGGCACAGTTTTGAGATGGAAGAGCTGCCAGGGATCAGCAAACTGCGGCTCACAAACCACTTGTGGCTCTTTGGTTACATACATGTGGCTCTGAAATAAAATCGAAAATGAAAATGAAACTATCATAGTTTCATTTATAAAAATTTTAACGGATATCATTCACATAATGGTGATTATGTAAAAATATATTTATGGCTCTTGAATAATTTTTAAATTGTTGTGAGGGACAGGATTTGCTCTTCCAGGGGTCGGCAAACTTTTGAGATGGAACGTACCCAAAAAGCTGCATGTGGCTTACGAGCCATAGTTTGCCAACCCCTGTGCTAATCTGTTTATTTGCTGCTGTATCACAAACAAATTTATATTCAATAACTTAAAACTATTATTTTATTTTTCTTTTTGTTCAACTGTGTTCATTAGTGTGGTACTCACTTGAGCTTCTCACGTGTGTTTGTAGTCAATAGTGGCTGGAGTTGGAGTCATTTGAGGCATGACTTGGTCTAGAAATTCCATTACAGCTCAATTACATATCTGGCAGTTTATACTGACTCAGTTCACAGTGTTAAATATAGCACATACATATGGCTACTGTATGTGTTTTGAGCTTCTCCATAATATGGTGGCTGGGTTGTGAGTTTTACAAAAGCAAAATTCTATGAAATTCAAGTGGAAGCTGCACATTGTCTGATTTGGCCTCAAAAGTAAGTGTCATTTAAAAAATATTTTATAATTCAAGAGCAATTCATAGGACCAGCCCAGATTGAAGAAACGGGGACTACACACAGGTGTAAGCGTTGGGAGATATGGTTTTATGGAGGGGGCATCTTTGGAGACTAGCTACTACAAATAAATAGAAAAATATGGAAGTATATATTCTGTCTTTTAGAAATGTTTACCTTTTGAGATGGATGAAATAGAAAAGTAGATGGCTGAGGTAGGGGGAGGATTTTACTTATTCACAGATGTCAGAAGAGTCTGAACAATCAATAATTTTGCCTTAAGTTTCATTGTTTGCCAATTTCTAATAAAATCTAACAGAAAAACAAATGCATGATTCACTTAATTTAAAAAAATATTACTTCTTTGACTCAATCATTTTTTAGAAGCATGTCGTTTAATTGCCATGTATTTGCAGTTTACCCACTTTTGTTTTAACTGTTGGTCTCCAATTTTAAAACATTGTGGTCAGAGAACATGCTTGGTATGATTTCAGACTTGTTAAATTTGCTGAGGTTAGTTTTGTGTCCCAACACATGGTCTATTCTTGAGAATGTTTTGTGTGTACAAGAAAAGAAAATATAGTGCATTTTTCTAGGATGAAAGGCTCTGCAAATGTCAATTATGTCCATTTGGTCTAACGTGTCACTTAAGGCTGACATTTCCTTATTGATTTTCTGTTTGGATGATCTATTCCTAGCTGTCAATAGTATATTTAAGTCTCCTACTATTAATGTAATTCTGTTTTTGTCAGTTTCTCCCTTTAGTTCTGTATGTAGTTGCTTTGTATATGTTGGTGCTCCCTGATTGGGGGCATATATGTTGATAAGTATTATGTCTTCTTGTTGTATTGTCCTCTTTATCATTAAAAATATCCATCTTTGTCTCTTGTTACCTTTTTATTTTGAAGTCTGTTTCATCAGATATAAGTATGGCTACATCTGCTTTTCTCTGGTTACCATTTGCTTGGAGTATCAATTTCCACCCTTTCACTATGAGTCTATATTTGTCCTTGTAGCTGAGATGTGTCTCTTGGAGGCAGCATATGGTTGGGTTTAGTATTTTTGATCCAATCTGCTGCTCTGTGCCTTTTAATTTTTGAGTTCAGTCCATTTATATTTAGGATGCTTATTATTATGATTGTTATTTTTTTATTTTTAGGGTAAAGGGATTGAAGGTTAAAGGTGATTATTGATATATGAGGATTTCCTATCATTCTATTTTTGTTTTTTTGGTAGGACGGTGTCTCCATTGTTTCTTTGTTTTTTTGTCACTGTCTGTTATTTCAGTGTGGTGATATTCTATGATTATTCCCTCTGTTTCTTCTTTATATGTTACACATCTCAGTTCTGGATTTTTTTGAGTGCTTACCATAAATTGTATGTATAAGGAAGTTTCATATTTGCAGTAATCATTTTTCTTCACCAGGCTTCCTTTTGCCCATTCCCCTTTACCAATTCAAATCTTTTATATTTTTGTTCTCACAAATTATTCCTACTTATTCTGTGAGTTGATTTCTGTGTTGCAGTAGCAAGGTGTCTTTTTTTCATTTTTTAAAATGTATTATCTTATATTATTTACCCTGTATGCTTTGTTTAAGTGTATAGTGTCTTATTTGGTGTAGGGGTTTCCATTTCCTGCTTCTTTCTGTTTATAATAAACCTCATGTTTATAATACTACTCATGGTTTTGTATTCTTTTGATTTTTGTATTCAGGTCAAATAGCCTGCTTCAATATTTCTTGTAATGCAGTTCACGTGTTAGAAAATTTCCTCAGTTTCTGTATGTCTGGAAAGGTCTTTATTTTTCTTTCAGATATAAAAGATATTTTTGTTGGATGTATTATTCTTGGCTAATAATTTTTTTTCAATAGTTTGAATTCCACTTCTTCCTGGCTTGTATAATTTCTGCTGATAAATCTGATGATAATCTAGTGAGGTTTCCTTTGTAAGTTACCATCTTCTTTTCCCTTGATGTCTTTAGAATTATTTATTTTCATTAATTGTTGATAGTTTTAAAATAATATGCTTTGGATAAGGCCTGTTGGGATTGCTGTAAGTAGGTGTCTATGTGCTTTTGGAATGCAAAGATCCAGTTCTTACCCTGGTTTGGGAAGTCCTCATCAACACTTTGTTTGAATAGATTCCCTGTGCCCTTCTCCCTCTCTTCTTCTTTTGGTATACCTATTATTCTTACACTGCTCTTTTTTATGGATTCAGATAGTTCTTGTATAGTTCTTTATTTTTCTTTTTTAACTTTCAGGTCTCTTCTTCCATCTTCATCACTTCCAGATTTCTACATTTGAAATCCTCAATTATTTTCTCCATCTGGTCAGTTTATTTCCAAAGCTTTTTATTTTATTCTTCATCTCTTTTATGAGTTCTTCAGCCCCAGAATTTCTATTTGGTTCTTCTATAGATCTTCCATCTCTTTGTGAAAGTGATTAAAATTTTATCTATTTACCAACAGATAATTTTTATATATTTACCAAAAAGTCAACCTATTTACCAATCTCTTTACCAAAATATTTATCTGTAAAGTATTCATTTTGTTCATTTATTTTATGTCTGGGTTTATTAGTGTGCCTATCTGTGTCTTCTTGCATCTCATTGCGTTTTTTCAGAACTGCAATGTTGAATTCTCTGTCATTTACATCACATATTTCTATGTCTTAAAGTTTTTTTATGGAGATTTTCCATTTTCTTTCTGAGCTGCATTGTGAATTCTAGAAAACATTCAAAATGATTTAATACATATCCTCCTCAAACTCTTCCAAGACATTGAAGAATAGACAATATTCCTAATTCATTTTATGAGGCTATCATTATGCTGATACCAAAACCTGGTAATGATAATAACAAAAACAAACAAACAAAAAACTACAGGTTGATAATCTCTGATGAACACAGGAGAAAAATCCTAAATGAAATGCTGGCAAATTGAATACAGCAGTACATTAGAAAGGTTATACACTATGATCAAGTGAGGTTCATTGCAGGAGCAGGAGAATTGTTCAACATACATAAATTGATCACTGTGATAAACCACATAAACAAAATAAAGGATACAAAATCACATGATCATATCAATAGACACACAAAAAGCATTTGACCAGATACAACATCCATGATTAAAATATTTAATAAAGTTGGAATAGAAGGGAAGTACCTAAACATAACAAAGGCCATATATGACAAACCCTCAGCTAATATTATACTTAATGGTGAATAACTGAAAGATTTTCCTCTATGATCAGAAATGCTCCCTGTCACCACTGTTTTTTGACATAGTATCACAAGTCCTTGACAGAACAATCAGGTAAGAGAAAGAAATAAAAAGTATCCAAATTGGGAATGAAGAAGTTAAAATGTCAGGGGCCGGCCGAGTGGCGCGATGGTTAAGAACTGGCTTGTGACCCCAGAGGGCCCCGGTTCGGATCCCACATATGAGGGCCAGTGACACTGCCCTCTACAGCTAAGATGCTGAACAACAGCTCAACCTGGAGCTGGTCTGCCCTGAGTCGCCGGCGACGGCGTAGGCTGCAACCCCTGTGGCACTGGGTTGCCATGGGCTACCGTATGTAGCCAGCAGCCAGCGTGAGCGGCCAGCAGCTGCAGTGAGCAGCCGTCCAGAAGCCGGCCACTGATCTGCCTCGCTGGGGAAGAGCATAATGATGGTGCCAACTTGGACCAGTGAAGCAACGTCCTCCACAACTAGACTGAAGAACAAAACGACAGCAACTTGTCTGTTCCTCTTCCCCCAATTCCCCAGCACTGTTCCCATCCCCCCAATTCCCCAATAAAAATATTTAAAAAAAGAAGTTAAAATGTCAGTTTTGACAGGTGACACAATTTTTAATACAGAAAACCTAAAAAGTCCACCAAAAACTACTAAAACAACATACAAATACAGTAAAGTTGCAGAATATAAAACCAGTGTACAAAAATGCCTTGCATTCTTATATACTAACCATGAAATTTCACAATTAGCAATGAAAAAAATGCCTTTTGCTATTGCAAAAAAAGATTAAAATACATAGGAATAACCCTAACAAAGTATGTGAAGGAACTATGCACTGAAAACAATAAGACATTAATAAAATAAATTGAACACAACACAAATAAATAGAAAGACATTCCATGTTTGTGGATTGGAAGAATCAGCATAGTGAAAATGGTCATATTACCAAAGCAATATACTGCTTTAATGCAACCCCCATCAAAATCCCAATGGTATTTTTAAGGAAATAGATTAAAAAATTATCAGATATCTATGGAATTACAAAAGACCCGAAATAGCCAAAGCAATCTCAAGAAAACAGAACAAGGCTGGAAACATCACTCTCCTTAAGTTCAGATTATGCTACAAAGCAACAATAATCAAAATAGCATGGAACTGGCAGAAAAGCAGACACACAGACCAATGGAATAGTGCTGAGAACATTGAAATAAACCCACATTTATATGGGCAGATAATTTTTTACAAAGTAGCCAAAACATACAATGGAGGAAAGAAAGCTTCTTCAATAAATGGTGCTGGGAAAATTTGAAAGTTATGTGCAAAAGAATGAAAGTAGACTGCTATTTGTCACCATATACCAAAATGAAATAAAAATGGATCAAAAACCTAAACATAAGACCTGAAACAATAAATTGCATAGAAGGAAGCATCTGTACTAAAAATATGGACCTTGGATTCAAAGAGGATTTTATAAATTTTACCTCAAAGGCAAGGGGAGTAAATACAAAAATAAACAAATGGGACTATCACAAACTAAAGAGCTTCCCCACAGCACAAGAAACCATCAACGAAACAAAGAGGCCACCAATCAAATAGGATAAGATATTTGCAAACAACACCTCTGACAAGGGACTAATATCAAAAATATTTAAAGATGTCATACAATTCAACAACAACAAAATAATCAAATTGACAAATGGGCTGAGGACATGAACAGACACTTCTCCCAAGAAGACAAACAAATGGCCAACAGATATATGAAAAAATATTCAACAAAACTAGTTGAATGCAAATCAAAACTACAAGGAGATACAAGCTCACACTGGTTAGTATCACTATTATTAACATGACAATAACAAGTGTTGGAGAAGTGAAGAAAACAGAACCCTCTTAACACTACTGGTGGGAATGTAAATTGGTACAACCACTATGGAAAACAGGATGGAGGTTACTCAAAAAAATTAAGAATAAAATTACAACCCAGTAATCCCTTTTCTGAGTATCTACCCCAAAAACCTGAAAACATTTATCCATAAATATAGATGTACCTTATTTCCATTGCAGCATTAATCATGGTGACCAAGACATGGAAACAACCAGTGTCCTTTGATAGATGATTGAATAAAGAAGATGTTGAATACTACTCGGCCATAAGAAAAGGTGAAATATTTCCATTTGTGACAACATGGATGGATCTTGAGATTACCATGCTAAATGAAACATGTCAGACAGAAAAAGTCAACAACCATATAATTTCATTCATACATGGGATATAAAAATAAAAGCAACAAACGAACAAGAGAAACAAACAAAATCTCATAGACACAGACACAGTTTAGTGATTACTAAAGGGTAAAGGAGCAGGGGGTAGTATAGGAGGACCAAAAAGTTCAGATATACAGTGATGGAAAGAGAACTGGCTCTGGGTGATGAAAACACAATGTGATATATAGGAAATGTATTACAGAATTGTACACCTGAAACCAATGTAACTTTACTAACCATTGTCACCCCAATAAACTTTAATTCAAGAAAAAAAAGAATTGTATGTTTAAAGCCTGTATAATTTTAACCAATGTCATTCCAATAAATTTAATGAAAATTAAAAATATACATATTTAAATATATGTAAATATTTCAATCTATCAGCAAATTGGCAATTCCTATCTTATTTAAACAGCATAAGGCTTAAAAAGAAAGAAAATTTTCTAATTGTTTTATCCTACTCCTGAAATCAAAATCTAACCAGTAAACTCTATTTGTGTCTGTCTCTCTTACACACACACACACACACACACACACATACACACACACACACATACACACACACACACACAGAGTTAAATTTCACTTAGTTTATCTCACCTAATTTTGTAAAAGTAATGCACCATGATCCAGCAGGACATATCCTACAAAGTTACAAAGTCAAGGATGGTACATTCCTAAAAAAATTTTAACATGTTTCATAATATTAATAGGTCAAAAAAAGAAAACTGTATAATTATTTCAATGAAAGTTTAAAAGTAAATAAAGTATAAATAAAAATATATTTTTTGTAAAATTATAACTATTTCTTACAACAAAAATGTATGAGTTTCAATGCAAATCAACTTAAAGCAAGGTTCCTAAGAATATTTTTTGTTAATTATTTGCCCTTTGAGAAGCACAGAGACAATACAGTTTGTAATAAAACTATGCACTCTCCTGTGGTGATAAACAAATAGCAAAACATAACAAAATATCTGAGAAGTCCCACACTTAAATAATTTATTTAATTGAGCTATTTTATTTTTCAATGTATTTCATTTTATTAAATTTATTGGGGTGACATTGGTTAGTAAAATTATATAGGTTTCAAGTGTACATTTCTATAATAAATCATCTCTATATTGTATTGTGTGTTCACCACCCAGAGTGAGTTCTTCCATCGCCATATATTTGACCCCCTTTACCCTCTTCTACCACTCTCCTCTCCCCTTACCTTCTGGTAACCACTAACCTGTTGTCTGTGTCTGTGAGTTTTTGTTTCTTTGTTGTGTTCCTTTGTTGCTTTCAGTTTTTTGTAATTAAAGTTAATTGGGGTGACAATTATCAGTAAAGTTACATAGGTTTCAAGAGTTCAATTCTGTAAAAGTTGTTTTGTTTTTTGGGTTTTTTTAATTGTGAAATTAGGGGGGATGGGAACAGAGCTGGGGAATTGGGGGAAGGGGAACAGACAAGTTGCTGTTGTTTTGTTCTTCAGTCTAGCTGTGGAGGACGTTGCTTCACTGGCCCAAGTTGGCACCATCATTGCGCTCTTCCCGGGTGAGGCAGATCAGTCGCCGGCTTCTGGACGGCCACTCACTGCGGCTGCTGGCCGCTCACGCTGGCTGCTGGCTACACACGGTAGCCCATGGCAACCCACTGCAGAAGGGGCTGCAGCCTATGCTGTCACCAGTGACTCACGGCAGCCCAGCTCCAGGTTGAGCTGTTGTTCAGCATCTTAGCTGTAGAGGGCAGTGTCACTGGCCCTCATATGTGGGATCTGAACCGGGGCCCTCTGGCATCCCAAGCCAACTCTTAACCATCGTGCCACTCGGCCAGCCTGAACCACATTTTAAATTGATACCATTTTGCTTTGTTCTTGGTAGACTCATCTTTGTTTCTTTTTTTATACATCTCAATTATAAACCCTGACCATATTGACTTCTGTAGTAATAAATTGATCTTAAAGAAAGCCAAGGTCTTTCTCAAGAGAATCAAGAATCTTTGAGGCAGTTGATAAATTATATTCCAACAATACCTGAGCTTCATCAATATCACTATCATATTCATGCATTGCATTAACCCCCAACCACAGACACACTTTATCAGTAGGAGGAACGGAAGCTTTGCAATACATGTTGTCTGCCAGTAAGAAACTAGTCTCCAGTGAATATGTGGACTCTTTTCTTCTGCATGTATTTTAGAATTTCTAAAGTCTGCTTAATTTCAGGAATCTGACCTCTGAGTCTTGTGTTCTTTTGAGCAAGGTTAAGTTTCATAAACTTATATTTCTGGTACTGTTCATCCAGCTTCTTTAGTATTACAATCCACAGTCTCATTCTCATGCTGCTTCATGAAGGAATCTACATGTTCCACAAAGAGCGCTTCAGGAATCCCTAGGTGGTAAAGTCACCCGCCCATTCTTTGCTGTGAATAACAGTAGTGAAAGGGTGCATCACCATCTTGTTCCTCATTGAGGGAAAAAGCTTTCAGGTTTTCACCATTAAGTATGACATTAGCTGTGGGTTTGTCATATATGAACTTTATATTGTTAAGGTACTTTCTTCCTATACCCATTGTATTAACTGTTTTAATAATGTCTTGTCAAATGCTTTTTCTGTGTCTATTATACAATCATATAATTTGAATCATTTATTTTATTTATGTGGTATATCACATTGATCAATTTGCATATGCTGATCCATCCTTGTGCCCCTGAGATGAATGCCACCTGATCGTGATTTATAATGTTTTTAATGTATTGCTATATTTGATTTGCTAACATATTGTTTAGGAATTTTACATCTGTATTCATCAGAGATATTGGTCTGCAGTTTTTTATCTTGTGTTATCCTTACCAGATTTTGATATCAGGATAATGTTGCCCTCATAAAATGAGTTAGGAAATATTGCCTTATTCAAGTTTTTCAAAGAGTTTGAGGAGGAGTGGTATTAAATCACCTTGGAATGTTTGGTAGAATTCACCAATGAAGCCATCTTGTCTTGGACTTTTTCTTTTGCAGAAGTTTTAGATGATTGTTTTAATGTCCTTAGTGCTGTTTGGTTTATTTAGACTTTACAGTTCTTCATGTTTTAGTCTAGAAGATTACATATCTAAGAACTTGTCCATTTCTTCTAGGTTATTGAATTTGATGGCATATAGCCCTTCATAGTAGTCTCCCATGGTCCTTTGTATTCCTATGGTATTTGTTGTAAATTCTCTTTCATTTTTTATTTTGTTTATTTGTGTCTTTGCTGTGTTTTCCATAGTGAATCTAAGCAGGAGTGTGTCAATTGTGTTAATCTTTTCAAAGAACCAGCTCTTTATTGGATTAATTTTTCTTATTGTCATTTTGATTTCTATTTCATTTAATTCTGATCCCATTTTTTTCTTTTTTGTTTTATTTATTTTTATTGTGAAATACACATTTTTTAGAATTCGTTTCAGATGTACAACACAGTGCAATAGTTATACTTTTTACCCCTCGAGGTGACAACCCCCCTCCCCCAATCCTCCACCCCACTCCCCCCAATATCATACATATCTATTACAATTCCCTAACTCCACTCCCACAATATACTTCACGTCCCATGACTATATATATATATATATATATATATATATATATATATATATATATATATTCACTTAAGTTGACAAACGATATTATACAACATCAGCTTCAGGTGTACAGTGCAGTGATAAAACCTCTACCCCATCCATGATGCGGTCTACCTAGCAAGACATGTGACCATCTGACACCCTATAAAATATTTACAACATTATTAATTATATTCCTCAAAATGTCTTTCATGTCCCTGAGGCAATATTGTTGTTACGTATTTATGCTATCTAATCCCTTCTCCTTCTCCCTCATCCCAACCCCCTCCCAACTAGCAGCCATCAGTAGTTCCTCTATACCTCTGAGACCACTTCTGTTTACTCTGCTTGTTCATTCAGTTTTTAGATTCCACATATAAGTTCAATCATAGGGTATTTGTCTTTCTCTGACTTACTTATTTCAATTAATATAATAGTCTCTAGGTCCATCCATATCATCCCAAATGGTACAATTTCATTCTTCTTTATAGCAGAGTTATAGTCCATTGTATAAATGTACCACAGTTTCTTAATCCAGTTATCTACCGATGGGCATTTCCATTGTTTCCAAGTATTGGCTATTGTGAATAGCGGGGCAATAAACATAGGGTTACATACATTTTTTAGAATTAGCGTCTTGGGTTTCCCTGGATAGATACCCAAGAGTGGAATATCTGGGTTATACGGTAGATCCATTTCCAGTTTTTTGAGATACCTCCACACTGATTTCCATAATGGTTGCACAAATCTTCAGTCCCACAAACAGTGCACCAGGGTTACCTTTTCTCCACAGCCTTGCAAGCACTTGTTGTTTGTTGATTTATTGATGATGATCATTCTGACCGGAGTGAAGTGGTATCTCATTGTGGTTTTTATTTGCATTTCCCTAATGATTAGTGAGGTTGAATATTTTTTCATATGCCTGTTGGCCATCCTTATATCCTCTTTAGAGAAATGTCTCTTCATATCCTCTACCCATTTTTTAATTGGGTTGTTTGTTTTTTGGTCTTGAGTTGCATGAATGTTTTATAAA
>NW_017732654.1:50331-60375 GCF_001890085.2 Hipposideros armiger
CGTCTTATCATTTTCTGAGTACAGGTCTTTTACTTCTTTGGTTAAATTTATTCCTAGGTATTTTATTGTTTTTGAAGCAATTGTAAATGGGATTGATTTCCTGAAATCTTCTTCTGATAGTTTATTTATAGTGTATACAACTGCAACTGATTTCTGAATGGTAATTTTGTGTCTTGCTACCCTACTAAATTCATTTATCAGTTCTAACAGTTTTTTGGTGGAGTCTCTGGGATTCTTTATATATAGTATCATCTCATCTGCATAGAATGAAAATTTTACTTTCTCCTTTCCAATTTGGATGCCTTTTATTTCAAATTTCTTGTCTGATTGCTGTAGCCAGAATTTCCAGAACTATGTTGAATACAAGTGGTGAAAGTGGGCAGCCTTGTCTTGTTCCTGATTTTAAGGGGAAAACTTTTAGCCTTTCCCCATTGAGTACGATGTTGGCTGTGGACTTACCAAATATGGCCTTTATTATGTTGAGATATGATCCCACTATTCCCACTTTGCTAAGAGTTTTTATCATAAATGGTTGCTGGATTTTCTCAAATGCTTTTTCTGCGTCTATTGATATGATCACATGATTTTTATTTTTCGTTTTGTTAACGGGATGTATTCCGTTAATTGATTTGCGGATATTGAACCAACCTTGCATACCAGGAATGAATCCCACTTGATCTTGGAGTATGATATTTTTAATGTGATGCTGAATTCGGTTTGCTAATATTTTGTTGAGGATTTTTCCATGTGTGTTCATTAAAGATATCGTTCTGTAGTTTTCTTTTTTTTGTAATATCTTTGTATCGCTTTGGGATCAGAGTAATAGTGGCCTCATAAAATGTGCTTGGAAGTTTTCCATCCTTCTGTATTTTTTGGAATAGTTTGAGGAGAATAAGTATTCCTTCTTTTTTGAATGTCTTGTAAAATTCACCTGTGAAGCCATCTGGTCCAGGACTTTTGTTTGTTGGAAGCTTGTTGATTACTGACTCAATTTCTTTGGTATTAAACACTTTGTTCAGAGTTTCTTTTTCTTCTTTATTCAGACTTGGTAGATTGTATGCTTCTAGAAATTTGTCCATTTCTTTCAGATTGTCAAATTTGTGGGCATATAGTTGCTCATAGTATTTTCTTACAATTTCCTGTATTTCTGTGTCACCTGTTGTCACTTCTCTTTCAATTCTGATTTTATTAATTTGGGACGTCTCTATTTTTTCTTGGTGAGTCTGGCTAAGGGTTGTCGATTTTATCTATCTTTTCAAAAAACCAGCTCTTGGTTTTATTGATCTTTTGTATTGTTTTTTTTTTGGTCCATATTTCATTTATTTCTTTTGGGTCTTTATTATTTCCTTCCTTATATTCACTTTGGGCTTGTTTTGCTGTTCTTTTTCCAGTTACCTTAGGTGTAAAGATAGTCTGTTTATATGAGATTGTTCTTGTTTCTTTAGATAGGCCTGCATTGCCATGAATTTTCCTCTTAGGACTGCTTTTGCTGCATCCCATAGATTTTGAGTTGTGTTTTCATTGTCGTTTGTCTTGAGATAGCTTTTGATTTCTTCCTTGATCTCAATTTTGACCCAGTTGCTATTTAGTAGCATTTTATCATCCTCCATGCATTATTAAAGTGCTTAGACTCAAAGAAGACATAGTGTTAGTAATGATGGAGGTAGGAAGTGAAGAACAAAATATTCTGTTTTTGTCAAATTTAAAATGATATGCCTATTAGACATGCAGAGAAAAAGTTGGGTAGGTTTTAATTATTTTGTGTTTTTGCTCTTCCCTCTCCCTGTTCCTTTCAGCTATCTTCAGAGGTTAGCTTAAATGTCACTCTCTCAGGGAAACCTTCCCTGACTGAACCAGCCTGTTAGTTTTATTATGTATCTCATTGAACTCTTTTGTAATTAACTAATTCTTCTTGCAAATAGTGTGTAAATGAACAACAGAAGTCTGATCTCAGAGACTTAAGATGGTGGTTAAGTAGTGGGGAGATCTTCCAACAGTTACTGGGGCTTGATTTCAAGTGTTGAACTATAACCCATTGAAGACTGTTAAGAAGGAGGATGTTCAAGTCCCAGTCTTGGTAAAATTGGTTACCCTGAAGATTGAGACATGTGGAAATCATACAGATTCCAATTATTATAAATATTTTTATTTATTTATTTATTTATTGTTAGTTTCAGGTGTACAAAACAATATAATCATTATACTTTTTACCCATCACTAAGTGACAACCTTCATCTCTCAATTTACTGCCCTACTGCCTCTCATATCATGATATCATACATATCTATTACAATTCCATTGACTTCACTCCCCACAGTATACTCCACACCCTGTGACTATATATATATATATATATATATATATATATATATATATATATAATTATAGTTGACATAAAATATTATTCAACGTCAGCTTCAGGTGAACAGCAGAGTGAACAAGTCTCTACACTGTCCATGAAGTGGTCTCCCTAACCAAACATGTGACCATCTACAAAATATTTACATTATTAATTATATTCCCCAAACTGTCTTTCATATCCCTGTGGCAATATTTTAGTTACCAATTTATGCTGTCTAATTCCTTCCCCTTCTACCTCATTCACACCCTCCTACCATCTAGCAACCATCAGTTTTTCCTCTATATCTGAGAGATGATTTATGTTTACTTTGCTCACTTATTCAGTTATTTAGTTTCCACAAATAAGTGAGATCATATGGTATTTGTCTTTCTTCTTCTGACTTATTGCACTTAGCATAATGTTCTCTAGGTCCATCCCTATTGCTGAAAATGATAAGATTTCATTACTTTTTATAGCTGAATAATACTCCATTGTATAAATGTACCACAGTTTCTTAATCCAGTAATCTACCAATTGGCATTTCTGTTGTTTCCAAGTCTTGGTTATTATAAATAGCACTGCAATGAACATAGGGGTTCATATATTTTTTTTCAAGTTAGTGTCTTGGGTTTCTCTGGATAGATGCCTAAGAGTAGAATTGCTGGATCATAAGGTAGTCCAATTTCCAGTCTCTTCAGATATTTCCATACTCATTTCCATAATGGCTGCACCAATCTGTAGTCCAACCAACAGTGCACCAGGGTTCTCTTTTCTCCGCAACCTCAACAGCACTTTTTGCTTGTTGATTTATTGATGATAGCCATTCTGAATGGAGTGAGGTGGTATCTGATTGTGGTTTTTATTTGCATTTCTCTAATGATTAGTGAGGTTGAACATTTTTTCATATGCCTGTTAGCCATCTGTATGTCCTCTTTAGTGAAATGTCTCTTTATATCCTTTGCCCATTTATTAATTGGGTTGTTTATTTTTTGATGTTGAGTTGAATGAGTGTTTTATAAATTTTGGATATTAGCCTTTTATCAGATATATAATTGGCAAATATCCTCTCCCATTCAGTAGGCTGCCTTTTTTTTTTTTAAGTTGAGCCATCCTGCTACCTGTTGGCAGCTCAGCGGCTGCTCAGCTCGGGCCAGGAATCAAACCGATGTTGCTCAGAGCTCAAACTGCTGAGCGAGCTCTTAACCAACTGAGCCACTCGGCCGGCTCTGCTACCTTTTTTTTTATTGACGCTTTTCTTAGCTGTGAAAAAAAATTGAGTTTGATGTATTCCCATATGTTTATTTTTTGTTTTATTTCCCTTGCCCAAGGGGATATATCAGTAAAAGCATTGCTCAGGGTAATGTCTGCAAATTTACTCCTTATGTTTTCTTTTAGGACTTTTAAGTTTTCAGGTCTTGCATTTAAGTCTTTAGTCCATTTTGAATTTGTTCTTGTATATGGCTTAAGTAAGTAGGTGGTCCATTTTCATTTTTTTGCCAGTTATTATAAATCTTGATTACAAGGGGGAGCAAGATGACTAGTTGAACTGGAGCACAAGATTTGAGAATGCCTAACATAGGTGACTTTGTATTGAATCTACTGACTAAAATTGGGCTCCTTAAATTCATAAGACACAGAACAATTTTTTTTCTCAAACCTGGAGAAAACTTAACCTCTATGTTCAAATGTAACTAATTATGGTTGTTGTAGGATCAAGTGGAAAAGAGCAAGTTGTATCATTGCACCACATGGCTCTAAAATCACCACAAAAACCAATTATTTGGTTTTGTGTTGGGTGTTTGGTTAAATGTTTACTTTTTTTATTATTGGTTGAGTGTTATATATATATATATATATATATATATATAACAGAATCATATATATATATATATGGAGTGGTGGTTTGAATAGATATTTTTCTGTAAATATTTGTTACTAATAAGTGGCCCTATGTTTGTAGAAGCCTTGAAATGGAGGTGAAACAATTGAAACATGAAACTTGTTTGCTAGATGACATTATTTCTAGTTGCAGAGGATAGGTGTTATGTCTGTGTTTGGCTAATATATTCATTAATGACTTTGAATTGGATTTAAAAGTCATGTTAATTGAATTTCAAGTGATGTTAAAGGAGAAAATGTTTTGAACATTATTGAGAATCCAAACAATAACCTCTCTGGAAGAACTTAAGGATGTCAGCAGACAAGAAAGCCAGATTTGACCTATTAAGTAGAAGTAGTCATGCAGGGAAAATGATTAAAAAAAGATATTTTAGTCTAAGGAGAGTACTGAATGGAAATCATCCATGCTGTGAGCATTTTAAAAGTCACTAGAATAGCATCAGGCTAAAGAAAACTTTCAGGCAAGGAATGAAAAGATTTACTGAATTCGTAACTTCTCTCTAAAAAATACATTTTACTTTGAAGTATTGTTGTAAGTGCATTGTAGCTTATGGACAGAGGCTCAGAAGCTTTATAGATACATATCATGATTAGAAAGAGTTCCATATCTGTTACTAAAGTGGTCAAAAAACTCGGTGGCATGGATGAAATATTATGTAAGGAACACCTGACCAGCAGTACCACATCTTAGAGAGTGCTTGGAGAAAAAAAGGTAAACTATTACATTAATCTGCATTTTATCCAGTGTTTCTCAAGGACCTCTTGGTTGAGTACAACCAAAAGTGCTTTATAAAATACATATTTCTGGGATCTACCCCAGACCTAATGAAAGGGAACCCCTGGATGCAGGTACATGGTATCTGCATTTAATACAAAAAATAGTTTTTCTTTCTTTTTATGTAATACTTTTGGGGAGCCATTGTTTTAAGTTATCAGGACATCACAATAAAATGTGAAGTATAGAAAGTAATTTACAAAATAAGAATTATGGGTTTTTTAAAAGATTTTTATTGGGGAGTTGGGAGGATGGGAACAGCGCTGGGGAATTGGGGAAGGGGAACAGATAAGTTGCTGTCATTTTGGTCTTCAGTCTAGCTGTGGAGGACGTTGCTTCACTGGCCCAAGTTGGCACCATCATTGCGTTCTTCCCGGGCAAGGCAGATCAGTCGCCGGCTTCTGGATGGCCGCTCACTGCGGCTGCTGGCTGCTCACGCTGGCTGCTGGCTACAAACAGTAGCCCATAGCAACCCACTGCCACAGGGGCTGCAGCCTACGCCGTCGCCGGCGACTCATGGCAGCCCAGCTCCAGGTTGAGCTGTTTTTCAGCATCTTAGCTGTGGAGGGCAGTGTCACTCACCCTCATATGTGGGATCTGAACCGGGGCCCTCTGGCGTCCCAAGCCAGTTCTTAACCATCGTGCCACTCGGCCGGCCCAATAATTATGTTTTAATGTAGAAAGCTTATTGGAATGATTTAGAATATAATTGCACAAATTATCAGGAGTTAGGCAACCCCACACATAGAAAGAAGAGGCAGAGATTGTATCATCAGAGTTACTATGTACCACATCACAAATTGGGTACTCTGCATAACTCCATGGAGCATTATTCACATAGATTGCAATGTGATTGGCACCCCTTAAGGTTGTGCAGTGCATATCCTGAATCAGCATAGACAGATGTTCCCATTTCATACTAGTATGATTCTGTTTCAGAGAAGGAAGTGCATCAGTTTTTTTAACACTCCAAATGAAAAGACATGTTTTCTTTGATTAATATTCACCAGAATTTATAATTTGATATTCCAAGAACCTTGATATCAAGATAAGGATGTCACTGGCAATAAGTTTTATAGGGGTTCAGAATGTGTCACCCCAAGATGTGCCTTCGTGATATACAGATTGTTTTAAGCTAAAGGCAACTGGGACGCTGTGGGCTCAAGAGAAACTTCAGCCCCCACTTAACTACCTAGAAAAATGTGAATTAAAGGCCTTGCTTATAATAAAATATTATCAGAAATAGCGTTTTTGACCCATCTATTTGGCAGGGAAAACTTCTAATTACTCAACATCTGCTCTTATCATCTTGCAATGACCTTCCTCCCCTCTGAAGCCCCAAGATCATCCTTAGCTCAGAATGTCATATATACCTCATTTTTCCTTTCTGTCTTTGAACTTCTCATTATGTGGGATCTCTGACTCTCTCATGTATCAGGGTTCCCATTCATATATACGCAATGAAATTTGGTCATTTCTCTTGCTAATCTGTCTCATGTGTATTTGTTTATTAAGCCAGCCGAAAGAACCTTGAGGAAAAAGGAAAATTTCTTCTTCCCCAACAGTATATGCCCTATTATAATATATTACCATCACAATTTATTCATAAATATTTCTCCTGTTATTTAGATTATTTAGATTTTGGTGTATTACAGTTTTATAACCTACAGAGTTGAGGGCCATATCCTGGACCATGAAATATTCCATTATAAAGCATATTGATCTCATAAAACCACCCTGAAACTATCAGCCAGCTTTGCCCTTGTCATAATTACAGATGTCACATTCTCATGTTATGTATTTTATCTGATAAAGGGGGGGGGAAATTAAGTGTTTAAATAAATTAAAAAACAATTAGAGACAGCTTGATGAACCATAGATTCCATTTGGAATACTTCCTTCTCATATAATTTTTTTGCACCTGTAACCAGATTGTAACCTTGAGAAGAATTTTATTCAAAAAATTAGAGACCACAGTAAAAATTTTACTTCTGAGAGTAGGTCATCAAACAGAGCATGGTGAGTCCACATGCAGTGAAACTTACATAGCCCTTCCTTACACTGTTTGAGGGGGAGAGAAGCCCATTAACAAAACAATTAAGGGAAATATTGGAGCACAAAATCAGGAGGAGGAGTTAGGAAAATTATTGAGTTTGAAAACAGCTGAGTCCTCAGGACTCATTATATAAGTGGAGGAAAAGGAAGGAGAGAGAAAATATGTTACTTGACCTAAGAGAGTAGATGGAACTTACTGAAATAGTGACTAACAGGTCATGGCTTCTCCCACGGGTTTCCCTTCTCTTGAAAATCATCTTTACTTGATCTTACTGCCCTTTCTAGAGTCCTTCTTATTTCTTTCCTTCCACTTTATGAATTAACTTTCTATCTTTGAAACCCAGTCCCTCTTTGATCTCTTAACCCTTAACTTAAATATAATGCATTTCATCTGAAATGTCTTCCCACCATTCTACTAAGTCTATACTCATAAAACTAAGCAGTGCCATATCAAACATGTATTTCCAGGTCCAAATTTCTTTCTTTATTACCAATCTCATGTTCAACTGCTTGCAGCTCATGAGCCAATAATTAAGAGACAAGGATTGATGGGAAAAAGGTAGGTTTATTTTAAAATGCCAACATTCAGAGAAGATGGCAGACTATTGTCTCAAAGATCACTTTCTGGGTTCCTACAACAGCCATAATGTTTAATACACACATAAGAAGAAGCAGAACAATAGAAAGTGGGAGGTAGTCAAGTGATTCCTGGGTGCCGACGTTAGAAAAATGCCCTCTAAGGATCTGGTTTGCTTCAAAATAATGTTATGTCAGACCCAATGGGGCAGTTCTTGTGTCATCTGGTGGAAAATTGCAAGGGAGTAGCAGTCTGGCTCTCAGTGTCCAGTACTCTAAGGACTGAAACAGTTTCTTTCAAGTCAGTGTTCTGGTGATTAACCAGATTAAAGAGGTATTCATGTAACCTGAGGAAAAACAGTTATTGAATGAGTGAGGAGGGACAAGAAAAAAATAAAATAAGAAAAAGAAACCAGATTGTTAAATCTTGAAAAGTATACTGACACCCTTACAATTCTGCTTTCATAAATATCTACTGGATTTCCTTTCTAAATATAAAAACGACAACAATAATAACGAAAGCAAAAATAGCAAAGGCAATAAGAACTAGACAAATTATGTATTGAGCATTGCCAGGTATGGTTTCAAATATTTTGCTTGTACTAATTATTTGATTTTCTCAATCACTCTACGATGTATGTGCTTTCATTTTACTCATGATACAGATGAAATAACACCTTTGAAGAAGATTTATAACTTCCCCAAGTTTACATAAACTAGTAAATTGTGGAGCTCGGATTTGAACTCAAGTACTCTGACTTCTTAGTTCTTGACCAGTTGTTATAAGATAGCTTTTTGTCTGCCATGCCATTTCAAACTCAGCATATCTAAAATTAAGCTCCTAAATCCCTATTCCTAAACCTAACCACTTTCTCCACTTTAATGAAAACACCATTATACCAAATCCCGACAGTATAATCTTTAAGCATGGGTAATACAAAATAAGGGTTTCTCAGGGTTGTGATTTACCAATTCACAAGTGTGTTCATAGAAAACCAAAACCACGACTTCTGGTAAGATGGCGGAATAGACAGATGCTGTGCCGACTACCTCCCAGGATCACATCAACATAGCCAGACTCACCAAGAAAAAGAGAGAGATGACCCTTATTGATAAAATCAGAAATGAAAGAGGGGAAGTGACAACAGATGCCACAGAAATGCAGGAAATTGTAAGAAAATACTATGAGCAACTACATGCCAACAAATTTGACAATCTGGAAGAAATGGATAAATTTCTAGAAGCTTAAAGTCTACCAAGTCTGAACCAAAAATAAACAGAAACTCTGTAGAGACTGATTACTACCAAAGAAATTGAGTCAGTAATCAAAAAACTTCCAACAAACAAATGTCCTGAACCAGATAGATTCACAGGCGAATTTTACAAAACATTCAAAAGAGAATTAATACCAGTTCTCCTCAAACTATTCCAAAAAATACAGAAGGAAGGCAGGCTCCCAAGCACATTTTATGAGGCCACTATTACTATGATCCCAAAGTCAGACAAACATATTACAAAAAAAAGAAAGCTACAAGCCGATATCCCTAATGAACATAGAGGCAAAAATCCTCAACAAAATACTAGCACACCGAATTCAGTGTCATATTAAAAAGATCATACACCACGATCCAGTGGGATTCATTCCTGGTATGCAAGGTTGGTTCAATATCCGCAAATCAATTAATGTAATACATCACATTAACAAAATGAAAAATAAAAATCATATGATCATATCAATAGATGCAGAAAAAGCATTTGACAAAATCCAGCAAGCATTTATGATAAAAGCTCTTAGCAAAATGGGAATATTGGAATCATATCTCAACATAATAAAGGCCATATATGATTAGCCCACAGCAAACATCATACTCAATGGGGAAAGGCTAAAAGCCTCCGCTTAAAATCGGGAACAAGCCAAGGCTGCCCACTTTCACCACTTCTATTCAACATAGTCCCGGAAGCTCTGGCTACAGCAATCAGACAAGAAATTTGAAATAAAAGGCATCCAAATTGGAAAAGAGGAAGTAAAAGTGCCATTATATGCAGATGACATGACACTATATATAGAGAATCCCAAAGACTCAACCAAAAAACTGTTAGAACTGATAAATGTATTTAGTAGGGTAGCAGGATACAAAATTAACATTCAGAAGTCAGTTGCATTTGTATACACTAATAATAAACTATCAGAAGAAGAAATCCAGAAATCAATCCCATTTACAATTGCTTCAAAAACAATAAAATACCTAGGAATAAATTTAACCAAAGAAGTAAAAGACCTGTACTCAGAAAATGATAAGACGGTGAATAGAGAAATCAAAGAAGATACAAATAAATGGAAATACATACCATGTTCATGGATAGGAAGAATTAATATAGTTAAAATGTCAATACTACC
>NW_017732654.1:61938-67332 GCF_001890085.2 Hipposideros armiger
TATATATATATATATATATTCATGGGCATGGAGTATAGTGTGGGAGTGGAGTCACGGGATTTGTAATAGATATGTATGATATTGGGGGGGAATGGGGTGGCAGATTGGGGTAGGGGGGCTGTCACTTCGAGGGGTAACAAGTATAACTATTGCACTGTGTTGTACAGCTGAAACTAATTCTAAAAAATGTGTATTTCATAATAAAAATAATTTAATAAAAAAAGGAATAAAATTTATGTTTTTGGTTTGGGCTACTGAGTAGATGGAACAATTTATGAAGCTGTATAAAACTCAGAGAATAATGGGCTTGGGAGAGAAAATCATAAGTTCTGTTTTGAATATGTTGAGTTTGAGATCCGTGTTGGATTCTCTAACCTGTGGAAATTCTAATTAAGCAGTTAAAAATTTTAAAAATGAGTTCAGGAATTAGATTATGGCAGGAGATAACAATAGAGGATATGTGGCTCTGGATATGTGATGAATGAGATGCCTATTTTACATCCAAGTAGCCATGCTTAGCAGGAAATTGATTATATGTGTGTTTGAAACTAAGGAGAAAGAACTTGGATAGAGATACAGATTTTGGAATCATTAGCGTATTCATGGTATTTGAAACCACGGGACTAGAAAAGGTTTTCACACAGTTGAAAATGCAGTGGGGGGAGAAAGAGGACCCAGAACAGAATCTTGCAGAAAACCAATAGATGAAAGAGGAAGGGAATTCCTGGTGAGAAGGGTAGCAAGAAAACCAAAGGAAGAGAGTATTTCTAGGAATGAGAAATTTTTCAATAATATCAAATAATGTTGATGGGAAAAGTATGATAATGTCTTAGAAATATCTATTGGATTTAATAACAGGAGCTCTTGTCCTTGGTGAGTGATGCTTTGTTGAATTACCCGAGGTAAAAACTAAATTATGTTGAGATGGATACCTAGTGTAGATTGGAAATGGAGATAGAAATTATAGATAGTTTTTACAAGAAGTAAGGTTGTGACCTGGAGGAGAAAAATAAGAAAGCAGCTGGAGAAGTTTAGGAAGTTATATTTTTAAGAAAGGAGAAACTGAGCTTACTTACTTAAATGCTGATGGAAAGAATCTCATTGATAGAGAGAGGGTGAAGATAAAGGGAGAAAGAAGACAATCAATTTAAAATGTTTTCTGAGAGGAGATGGGATACAAAAAAATAAATGAAGATATTAGCCTTTGGCAGAAGAAGAGATGAACCTTTTTTATTATTTTTTTTTTACTATTTTTTATGTCCTCCTTAAGTTCCTGAAACATTCTTATCATCAGTGTTCTAAACTCTGTCTCTGAAAGGTTGGATACGTCTGTTTCATTTAGTTGCATTTCTTGAGGTTTCTTCTGATCTTTTACTTGGGACATATTTCTTTGTTTCTTCATTCTGGCTGTTGCTCTGATTGCTTCGATGTATTAGATCACCAGCAAGCAATTCGGTTTGCCAGCTCCACTGTTTCTCCAGACGCCCCCAGCCTCACTGAGCCTAGCAAAGAGAGTCCTCAATATTTTCTCCTTCCAGCTATCATAGAACTCCTCTTCCTGGCAATGTAACTCTGGGGTGGTGAGCGCGGTGTGAGGCCGGAGGGTCTCGCCCCCAACCGGAGAAGCCTCCGCTCCACTGAGGTGTCCCTCACGGGGTTCGCTCTCTCTTATCTCCCCCCCTCCTACTGGACTCGATGTGGCCTCCTCTTTAAGTCCTTTGTTTAGAGGTTCTCTTTTACTATATTTTTAAATTGAAGTTTATTTGGGTGACAATTGTTTGCAAAGTTACATAGGTTTCGGGTGTACAATTCTGTAATACATCATCTATATATCACATTGTGTGTTCACCACCCAGAGTCAGTTCTCCTTCTATCACCATATATTTGATCCCCTTTATCCTCATTTACCACCCCATCCCCCTTCACCCTCTAGTAACCACTAAACAATTGTCTGTGTCTATGAGTTTTGTTTCTTCACAAGGAAGAAAAAGAAAAACAAATGGAGATAAATAATTTGTTGTAATAAGAAGGTAGAAGAAAAAAATGGCTGTGAGTACAAGAAAAACAGTGATTGGAAAATAAGAGTCCACATCGTTTTGCTAATGGCTTCTACTTTCTGTGAAGGGGGAAGCAAATTAACCTACTGAGAGTGAATGGTGGTGTAGCGGGGTCATTAATGAGAAATAAAGGGAAATAAGACAATAAAAAAGCAAAAGCAAGGAGAGTCTAGGACAATCCTGTCTTTGGCCCTACTGTTTTTCTTCTTAATTACTTCTTGAATTGTCTTTTTCTTAATATATATATATATATATATTTTTTTGACATATCACATTGTGTAAAGTTAAGTTGTCAACATGTTGACTTGATATATTTATGTATTATAATATGATTTCCATTGTAGCAATAATTAGCACCACCTCTATCACCACATTCTCATTTATATTTTGTGATGGAAATAATTAAGATATAGTTTCTTAGAAAGTTTGATGATTATAATATAATATTGTGGTCTGTATTCACCGCATTAGGTCTTCAGGACTTATTTGTCTCCAGTTGCAAGTTTGTACCGTGAAACAACATCCCTCCTATTTCACCACCCCCAAGCAACTGATAAGCACCATTTTACTCTTTGTTTTTATAATTTTGGACTTCTTAGATTCTGAAAGTAAGTGATATTATACAGTATTTTTCTTTCTCTGTTTGACATATCTCACTTAGCTTGATGTCCTCAAAATCCACCTATGTCTTCTTAAATCTGTGGTTAAAGAGTAAAACCTCCCCAAATCCAGAAATATTGTATTTCAGTCTTAATGTTATATGACATTGTCAATTTTTATTTTTTACTGACTGAAAACTGTGAGAGGTTGCCTCACAAACTGGTAGTCAGATAGCATTTTGATACATGTTTTGAAGGGGGTTTTTTTCCTTCCTAAAGTGAACATGGTCTTTTTGTTTTTTTCACTAGAGTTTATTGTGGTGACAATTGTTAGTAAAGTTACATAGGTTTCAGGTGTACAATTCTGTAATAGATCATCTATATATCACATTGTGTGTTCACTACCCAGAGTCAGTTCTCCTTCCATCACCATATATTTGATCACTTTTACCCTCATCTACTACCCCCTCACCCCCTACCCTCTAGTAACCACTAAACTATTGTCTGTGTCTATGAGTTTTTGTTTCTTCATTTGTTTGTCTTGTTTCTTTATTGTTTTCAGTTTTATATAACATATATATAAATATAAGTGAAATCATATGATTCTTGACTTTTTCTGTCTGACTTATTTCACCTTAGCATTACAATCTCAAGATTGATCCATGTTGTCACAAATGGCAGTATTTCATCTTTTCTGATGGCAGAATAGTATTTTATTGTGTATATATACCACATCTTCTTTATCCAATCATCTATCAAAGGACACTTTGGTTGTTTTCATGTCTTGGCCACCATAAATAAAACTGCAATTAACATTGAAGCACGTATATATTTATGGATAAATGTTTTCAGATTTTTTGGGTAGATACTCAAGAGGGGGATCACTAAGCCATATGGTAATTCTATTTTTAATTTTTTAGGGAATTTCCACACTGCCTTCCATAGTGGCTGCACCAATCTGCATTCCAACCAAAAGTGTATGAGGGTTCCTTTTTCTCCACAGCCTCTCCAACACTTGCTATTATTTGTCTTGTTGATGATAGCCATTCTAACTTGTATGAGGTGATATCTTATTGTGGTTTCTATTTGCATTTCTCTGATGATTAGTGATATTGAGCATTTTTTCATGTATCTATTTGTATGTCCTCTTTGAAAAAATGTCTATTAAGGTCCTCTGCCCAATTTTGATTGGATTGTTTATTTTATTTGTAGTTGAGTTGTATGAGTTCCTTATATATTTTTTATATTAACCCCTTATCGGAGGTGTTGTTTGCAAAAGTCTTCTCCCATATGGTTGGTTGCCACTTTATTTTGTCAGTGGTTTCTTTTGCTGTGCAGAAGCTTTTTAGGTTGATATAGTCCCATTCATTTATTTTAGCATTAACTTCCCTTGCTTATGAAGTCAAATTCATAAAATCCTCTTAGAAGCCAAGGTCCATAAGCTTAGTACCTACGTTTTCTTCTATGCAGTTTATTGTTTCAGGTTTTATGTTTAGGGCTGATCCATTTAGAGTTAATTTTGGTACAAAGTGACAAATAGCAATCTAGTTTCATTCTTTTGCAAGTGCCTTTCTAATTTTCCCAGCACCATTTATTGAAGAGGCTGTTTTTTCTCCATTGTATGGTTTTGGCTTCTTTGTTGAAAATTATGTGTTCATATTCACATGGGTTTATTTCTGGGTTTTCAATTCTATTCCATTATTCTGTGTGTCTATTTTTCTGCCAATACCATACTTTTTTATTATTGCTGCCCTGTAGTACAAGCTACACTCAGGGAGTGTGACACCTCTAGTATTGTTCTTTTTTTTTAAGGATTGCTTTGGCTATTCAGAGTCTTTTGTGATTCCATACAAAACTGATAATTTTTTGTTCTATTTCTTTAATAAATGCCATTGGAGTTCTTATGAGGGTTGCACTAAATCTGTATATTGCTTTGGGTAATATGACTATTTTAATTATGTTGATTCTTCCAATCCACAAACATGAAATATCTTTTCATCTCTTTGTGTCTTCTTCAATTTCTTTTAAAAATGTCTTATAGTTTTCAGTGTATAAGTCTTTCACATCCTTGGTTAAGTTTATTGCCTGGTATTTTATTTTTCTTGTTGCAACTGCAAAAGCAGGTTTTTAAAAATTTCTTTTTCTGAGGTTTAGTGTTAGTATATAGAAATGCAAAGGTCTTTTGTACACTGATCTTGCAGCTGGCAACTTTACTGTATTTATTTATTATTTCTAATAGCTTTCTGGTAGATTCTTTAGAGTTTCCTATATATAGCATCATGTCATTGGTAAAAAGTGACAATTTAACTTCTTCATTCCCTATTTGGATGCCTTTTTTTTTCCTTTCTCTTGCCTGATTGCTCTGGCTAGGACTTCCAATACTATGTTGAAAAGCAGAGGTGATAGGAAACAGCCTTGTCATGATCTTGAACGTAGAGCAAAGCACTTTTTCTTTAATGGTAAAGTTTTTCACCATTAATTATGATATTAGCTGAGGGTTTGTCAAATATGCCCTTTATTATGTTAAGGTATTTTTCTTCTATACCCATTTTATTTCGCTTTAATCATAAATGGATGTTGTATCTTGTCAAACGCTTTTTCTGTGTCTATTGATATAATCATATGATTTTTTATGCTTATTTTGTTTGTGTGGTATATTACATTGATCGATTTGCATATATTGAACCATCTTTGTGCCCATGAAATGAACCCCAATTGGTTGTCATGCATAATTTTTT
>NW_017732654.1:67707-75324 GCF_001890085.2 Hipposideros armiger
GATTCAATTTCCTTACTATTGATCAGTCTATTTAGGTTTTCCAATTCTTCATGATTCAGCAAAGGAATGCTATATGTTTCTAAGAACTTGTCCATTTTTCTAGCTTATTGATTTGGGGGCATTATTGTTCTTCATAGTATTCTTGAATTATCCTTTGTATTTCTGTGGCATCCGTGGTAAATTATCTTGTTCATTTCTGATTTTGTTTATTTTTTTGTTTTCTCCTTTTATCTTACTGAGTCTAGCCAAGGTTTTGTCAATTTTATTAATCTTTTCAAAAACCATCTCTTTATTGCATTAGTTTTTTCTATTGTCTTTTATTCCCTATTTCATTTAGTTGTGCTCTGATTTTTATTACTTTTTTCTTTCTGCTTATTTTGGGCGGCACTTGCTCTTATTTTTCTAGTTCTTTAAGGTGTAATATGAGGTTATTTATCTAGGATTTTCCTTCTTTCTTGAGATAGGCTTGCAATGATATTTATTTCCCTCTTAAAACCGCTTTCACTGCATCCCAAAAATTTTTGCAGGATGTATTTTCATTCTCATTTGTTTCTATGTATATTTTCATCTCTTCTGTTATTTCTTCTTTGACCCAGTCGTTTCTTAAAAGTTTGTTGTTTAATCTCCACATATTTGTGTTTTTTGCTACTTTATTTTTGCAGTTGATTTCCAATTAAAAGCCTTGTGATAGAGAATATACTTAGTATGCTTGCAATCTTCTTAAATTTGCTGCGGCAAGTTTTATGTTCCAATATGTGGCCTATCCTTGAGAATGTTCCACATACACTAGAAAAGAATGTATAGTCTGATGTTCTAGGATGAAATGCTCTATAAATGACAATTATGTCTATTTCATCTAATGTATCATTTAGGGCTGATATTTCTTTATTTATTTCCTGTTTGAATGATCTATCCAAATATGTCAATGTTGTATTTAAGTTCTATATTACAAGTGTGTTTTGGTTAATTTCTCCCTTTAGTTCTGTTAGTAGTTGTTTTGTATAGTTCGGTGCTCCTTAAATGGGGGCATAAATATTGATGACTGTTATGTCTTCTTGTTGTATAGACTCCTTTATCATTACGAAATATTGGTATTTGTGTCTTGTTACATTTTTTATCCTGAGGTGTGTTTCATTTGATATCAGTATGGGTACACCTACCTTTCTCTGAATACCACTTGCTGGAGTGTCAATTTCCAGCCTATATTTGAGTCTATATTTGTCCTTGTATCTGAGATGTGTCTCTTGGAGGCAGCATAAGGTTGGGTTTAGGTTTTTGATCCAGTCTGCTACTCTGTGCTTTTTTGTTTGTCAGTTCAGTCCATTTTCATTTAGGGTGATTAATGATGTATGAGAATTTCCTATCATTCTAGCTTTTGTTTTCTGGTAGGACTGTGTCTCCTACCACGGGTGTTTCTTTGCCTTTTTATTGCTCTAATATTTCAGTATGGCAGGATTCTGTGATTTTCCCCTCTGTTTCTTCTTTTTTATGTTATGTATTTCAGTTCTGGATTTTATGTTTGAGTATTTACCATTATGTTTATGTAAAAGAAAGTTTCATATTTACAGTATTCCATTTTCTTCAGCATGCTTACTTTCTTCATTCCTTTGTGCTGGTTCAGATTTTACTCTCTCCCCTTTTATGTTTTTGTTGGCACAAATTATCCCCATTTATGCTGAATTTATTTCTGTGCTGCAGTGGCAAGTTGTCTTTTCCTCCTTTTTTTAATATGTTTTACCCCCTCTTTATTCTGTATGTTATGCTTAAGTGTATAGTGTGTTACTTGATGTAGGAATTGCCTTTTCCTGCTTCTGTCTGTCTGTTCACAATACTACTCATGGTTTTGTATTCTTTTCCTTTTTTGTTTATGTTTGAATATCCTCCTTCAGTATTTCTTGTCATGCAGGTCATGTGGTAAAAAATTACCTCAGATTCTGTATGTCTGGAAAAGTCTTTATTCTTCCTTCATATCTGAAGGATATCTTTGCTGGATATATTATTCTTGGCTCATAATTTATCTCTTTCAATACTTTGAATATTTGATTCCACTCTCTTCTGGCTTGTAGAGTTTCTCCTGAAAAAACTGATGATAATCTAATGGGCTTTCTTTTGTAGGTTACAATTTTCTTTTCCCTGGAAGCCTTGAGGGTTTTTTCTTTGTCATTAAATTTTGACGGCTTCAATACAATGTGCCTTGGAGAAGGCCTTTAGGGATTGAGGTAATTAATTGGGTGTTTTATTTGCTTCCAGGATTCAAGGATCTAGTTCTTTCCAGAAGTTTGGAAGTTCTCATCAACTATTTATTTGAATGTAGTCTCTCTTCCCTCTCTCTTTCTTCTCCTTCTGGTATGCACATTGCTCTTACATTGCTCTTTCTGATGGAGTCATAAAGTTCTAGAGTTCTTTCATTTCTTTTAACTTTCAGGCTTTTCTCTTCTTCAGTCTGTGTCATTTCCAGATTTCTATCTTCAATGCCACTGATTCTTTCCTCCATCTGGTCAGCTCTATTACCTAAGGTGGTTATTGCATTCTTCATTTCTTTTATTGAGTTGTTAATCTGCAGAAATTCTATTTGGTTCTTTTTTCAAATTTCAATCTCTTCGGTACAATGTTCATTTTTTCTTAGAGTGTTTTGCTGACTTCATTAAACTGCCTGTCTGTGTTTTCTTGCATCTTATTGAGTTTTTTCCAAACTGTAGTCATGAATTCTCTGTCATTTAAGTCACATATTTCCATGGTTTTTTTTTAAAAGATGTTATTGGGGAATTGGAAAATAGAACAGTGTTGGAGAATTGGGGAAGGAGTACCATGTGTTTTTTCAGGTCTAGGTCAAGTTGTCATCCTTCAATCTTAGTTGTGGAATGCCAAGCTCAGCAAGAAGACCATCTCCACATTCAAACCTGTTGTAGGGGGGCACAGCCCACCATCTAATTTGAGAGTTGAACTGGTAACCTTGTTGTTAATAACACGTGCTCTCACCAGCTGAGCCATCCAGCAGCCTGTTCACAGCTCAGCGGAAGCTCAGTTCGGGTGCAGCACACTGGCCCATGTGGGAATTGAACAGGCAATGCTGTTGCTCAGAGCTCATCCTCTTAACCAACTGCGCCACCCAGCCAGCCCCTTCCATGTGTTTAATTTCATTTTCTGAAGTCTTTCCATTTACTTTCTGAGCTGCCTTGTTACTTTGGTTATTCATGGTAATTAATGAATTATTATTTCTCTTCCTAAGCATCCACAGAAGTGGGTTCTGCAACAGGCTGATAAAAAGAGGTCTTCTTTTACTTTCCAGTAGGTGTTTGTGGAATGTTTTATTTTCTCTCTGAATGCAGCCTTTTATTCTCTCTAATGCTGTAGTGTTATTTTTTATGTGCTGTTCTAGCTTCTCACACAATGTGGGGATTCCCTAGAAGATGGGCTTCTCTTCTGTGAGGAGGTCGCCTGGGTCCCAGGGCACTGCCTCTGTGGGGGGATGTGGAGAGCTTTGGAATTTCTGAAGGTATTCCTGCACCAGATTCAGGGCCTTTGTTTTTTAGTGGGTCTGTTTACCCCTGCAGGGATCTGCCTAGGTAGATGGTAACAGGAGCAGGGTCAGTTGTGAGAGGTGGCTCTGAGCAATGGTGGCAACGACCAGCACTGCCAATCCTGCACCCAAGGCTCTCTCCCCTTGACTGGAACTAGTTGGGCTGTGAGTCTGTGGCTGTGGGCCACAGGTCTCAGAACTGCAAATATTCTGTACATTTGATCTGACACTGCTACTTTTCCACTTTTAGCACTGGGAAGTAGTGGGTGGGGCCAGCTCTGGGAGGATAGGGAGGGTCAACTAGGCTCTGTGCCTATGCTTTCCATCCTCTGCTTGGCTGTGAGGACTTAAACCACTGTTGTCACCCTTCTTCCTTCAGTCTCTGCTCTGAGGTCTCTGCCATGAGAATTGGGTTCAGTTGTGTTATATGCTGATCCCTCAGGCGGGATTGTGGGGCACAAGGGGAGTGTTAGTAGTCTGAATTCTTTCCTCTACCATGAATTCATTAGCTTTGGAATACAGAGAGCTTGGTGCTCTGAGCTTGGTCTGTGTTTGTCCTGTGGCCCCAGGTGGCTAGCATCTGTGCACTTTCCCATCCCTCTTTCTCTTCTCACCCAATTTGCCCATCCTTAGGTGATTTCAGTTGCACATTTCTTAGTCTTGCCTGTCTGGTGCACAGGGAGTCCTTTGTGGAATTATAGTTGTTAAATAGTTTGCAAATTGCAAGGGAGGGTTCAAGAAGCTTACCTCAAGCCACCATTTCTATGATGTCATCAGTGAACAGGATCTTAATAGGCCATTTTCAAGTACTAGATCCAAAGGAGGTTCATGACTTGTCGTGGCTAATGCTGTGGATGTTTTCAAAATCTCTCAAAGATCCACAAACCCTAAACAATCAGCATCTGTCTTTGGTGTGCTCCATAGCTCTGGCTGAGCAGCGCTAAGCCCAGCATTAGTGGCAGCTGGCCTCAGTTCACAGATTAGCCTCTTTCAGGCACCTCCAAACCCAGAACAGGTGGTCACCATCAGAAGATAACTTTTTTACTAATGCCAGGTGGCCCTGGAGGCCAGCATGCCCAGTGGCTGTATTCAAACTGAGACTTAGCATCACTCAGCCAACTCCAAGGATGACACCCCCAATAGGCAGACTGAGTAGGCACCAGAGCCCTGCTAGATTGAATCCTGTTTAATAGTGCCAGCCTCTGCAAAACAGGTCTTCCACCATAGTCACATCCAATCCTCACAAATAAAGCACTGTGACGGTCAAATCTTCCCATTGACTTAAAATCAGCAACAAATGCTCAACTATAATGGGAGGGCACACACAATCCACACAAGAGACACAGCTGCAGCACCTGAATCCTGTGATCATGGACACTGCACCACTGGATACAGCAGGACACATAGTACATAAGGCCACTCTACTAAGACTGGGAGAACTAGCAGTTCTACCTAATACATATGAGTAGAAGCAAATACAGGGAGGCATGCAAAATGGGGAGACAAACAAACATGTGCAAAATTAAAGAACAGAACAAAGCTCCAGGAAAGAAAAGAAAACTAACCAAAATGAAGACAAGCAATCTACCAGACTCAGAATTACAAAATCTGGTTATAAATATGTTCAATGATCTCAGGGAGAACTTCATCATAGAGATATGAAACATAAAAATTGATATGGAAAATATAGAAAAAGAACAAGTCTTAGCAAAGTGGGACTAGAGGAATCACATCTCAATATAATAAAGGCCATATATAATAAACCCACAACTAACATCATACTCAATGAGGAAAAACATAAACCATTCCCCTTAAGATCATGAACAAGAGAAGGATGCCCACTTTCACCACTTATATTCAACATAATACCGAAAGTTGTAACCACAGCAATCAGACAGAAAAAGAAATAAAAGGTATCCAAATTGGAAAGGAGGAAGTAAAATTATCACTATATGCAGATGTCATGATACTATATAGAGAGAGCCACAATGATTCCACCAAAAAAACTGTTAGAACTGATAAATGAATTTAATAAAGTAACAGGATACAAAATTAATATTCTGAAGTCAGTTGCATTTGTATATACCAATAACAAATTATCAGAAGGAGAAATTAATAAAACAATCCCATTTACAATTGCTTCAAAAACAATAACATACTTAGGAATAAATTTAACCAAGGATGTAAAAGATCTCTACTCAGAAATTTATGACACTGAAGAGAGAAATTAAAGAAGATACAAATAAATGGAAATTTATACCATGCTCATGGATCAGAAAAATTGATATAGTTAAAATGTCCATACTACCTAAGACAATATGTAGATTCAATACAATCCCTATCAAATTACCAATGACATTTTTCACACAACTAGAACAAATAATCATAAAATTTATATGGAATCATGAAAGACCCCGAATAGCCACAGCAATTGAGAGAAATAAGAGCAAACTGGGAGGTTTCACACTACCTGACATCAAATCATACCCTGCTATAGTAATGAAAACAGCATGATATTGGCATAAAAACAGACACATAAATCAGAATAGAGAGCCCAGAAATTCATTCATTCCTATATGGTCATTTAATCTATGACAATGGAAGCAAGAACTTACATTTAGGTAAAGACAGTCTATTCAATAAATTGTGCTGGGAAAACTGGACAGGTACATGCAAAAAGATGAAACTGGACCACCTTCTTATGACATATATAAAAATAAATTTAAAATAGATAAAAGACTTAAATGTAAAGTTTAAAACCGTAAAACTCCTAGAAGAAAATATACGAAGTAAATTCACAGACATTACCCTCAGTAATATTTTTACTGATATATACCCTTGGGTAAGGGACAAAAAAGAAAAATAAACATATGGGATTACATCAAACTAAAAACTTTTTTCACAGCAAAAGATACCATCAATAAAACAAAAAGGCCTCCTACTGAATGGGAGAAGATATTTGCCAATGATATATCTGAAAAGGGGTTAATATCTAAAATTCATCCAAAAAAACTAATACAACTCAACACCAAAAAACAAAAACCCCAAAGAAAAAGGAGGCAGAGGTCATGAACAGACAGTTCTCTAAAAAAGACATACAGATGGCTGACAGACATATGAAAAAAAATGCTCAACATCACTAATCATTAGAAAAATGCAAATAAAAACCACAATGAGATACCATCTCACTCCAGTCAGAATGGCTGTCACCAATACATCAACAAATAACAAGTGTTGACAAGGATGTGGAGAAAAGGGAACCCTCATACACTGTTTGTGGGATTGAAAATTGGTGCAGCCACTATGGAAAACAGTATGGGGTTACCTCAAAAAATTGAAAATGGAACTACATTATGATTCAGCAATTCCATTCATGGGTATCTATCCAAAGAAATCCAAAACAGTAATTCAAAAAAATATATGCACCCCTGTGTTTATTGCAGTGCTATTCACAATAACCAAGATATGGAATCTACTGAAATGCCCATTGATAGACAATTGGGTAAATAAATTGTGGTAAATTCATGCAATGGAGTATTACTGGGCCATAAAATATAATGAATTCTTACTATTTGCAACAACATGGATGCACCTAGTGAATATTATGCTAAGTAAAATAAGTCAGACTGAGAAAGACAAATACCACATGATCTCACACTTGGAATGTAAAGAATAGAATAAATGAGAAAATAAAACAGAAATTGATTCAGAGATATAAGGGGAAAATAAACTAATGGTTCCTAAATGAGAGGGGACTGGGGATGGAAGGTAAAGTGAAGGGATTAGAAAGTACAAATTATTAGTCATAATACAGTCAGGGGGATGTGAAATACAATATTGGGAATATAATCAATAATGTTACAAATATTTTGTACGATGCCAGATGGGCACTAGACTTATCAGGGGGATCACTTCATAGAATATGTAGGTGCCTGACGACTGTGCTGTACACCTGAAGCTGAAGTAGAATAATATTGAATTCCAGCTATAATTATACACACACACACACACACACACACACACACATACTGTGCCAAAATATATACACATTTTAAGAAAGGAAAAAAATATTAAAATTGTAATACTTAATATATATC
>NW_017732654.1:75768-78374 GCF_001890085.2 Hipposideros armiger
CATCAAAATGTCTTCCTTTCAATATTTCCTTTATCTTTGGGTAAAGAAAGATGTCATTGGGGGCCAGATCAGGTGAGTAGGGAGGGTGTTCCAATACAATTATTTGTTTGCTGGCTAAAGACTCACAGAACCGTGGGAGCTGGTACATTGTCATGATGCAAGAGCAATGAATTGTTGGCGGAAAGTTCAGGTTTTCTAACTTTTTCACACAGCCTCTTCAGCACTTCCAAATAGTCAATTTAGTTAACTATTTGTCCAGTTGGTACAAATTCATAATGAATGATCCCTGATATTAGAAAAGGGTAGCAACATCGTTGCAACAAGTTTGTGAACTTAATTGTCAAACTTCATGTGTGTGTGTGTGTGTGTGTGTGTGTGTGTGTGTGTGTCTGTTATTTTTTTTTTATAGAATGTGGAGTGCACCATAGGGAATATAGTCAATGGTACTGTAATGGCTGTATATGATGTCAGGTCGTTAGTAGATTGAGGGGTATCACTTTCTGAGGAGTGTAGATGTCTAACTATCATGTTGCTTTGTACACCTGAAACTAATAAAAAAAACAGTCAGAAATGAAGAATACAATAACAGAAATAAATAATACCCTAGAGAAAATCAACATATTAGATGAAGCAGAGGACTAAATCAGTGATTTAGAAGACAAAGTAGCAAAAAATACACGAACTGAAGAGCAAAAAGAAAAATAATCCAAAAAAATAAGGATAATTTAAGGGTCCTCTGGGACAACATCAAATGTACCAACATTCCCATCATATGGGTACCATAAGAGAAGGAACAAGGAATTTAAAGCCATTTGAAGATATAATGACAGAAAACTTCCCTAACATGATGCCGTATGCAGACATAAAAACTTAGGAAGTGCAGAGTCCCAAACTAGATATACCCAGAGAGACCACACCAAGACACATCATAATTGAAATGCCAAAGGTTAAAGACAAAGAGGGACTCCTGAAGATAAAATCAGTTAGTTACCTAAAAGGGAGCCCTAATAAGACTGTCAGCTGATTTCTTAACAGAAACTTTGCAGGCCAGAAGGGATTGATATTAAAAGCTCAAAGTGATGAAAAACAAGTACCTACAACCAAGATTAGCCGCTTCAGCAAAACTATAATTAGAATCAATGAATTCTCTTTATCTAAAGAGCTTCCCAGAAAAGAAAAACTGAAGAAATTCACCACTATCAAATGAAAATTACAAGAAATGTTAAAGGGACAACTTTAAGAAAAATTAAAAAAACAAAAAATATGAATAATAAAATGGCTATAGCTACATATCTATCAACAATAACTTTAAACGTAAATGGTTTAAATGCTCCAATCAAACAACATAGGGTGGCTGAAAGGAGATGAAAACAAGACCCTTATTCATGCTACCTACAAATGTCACACTTTAGGTAAAAAGACAAAGTGAAAGTAAAGGGATGAACTAAGACATTTCATAAAAATGGAAAGAAAACTAACAAATAAACAACAACAAAAACAAACAAACAAACAAAAAACAGCTGGAGTAGCAATACTTACACCAGAAAAAATAGACTTTAAATCAAAGGCTATAAGTAGAGACAAAGAAGAACCCAGTATTCTGAACAGACTACTTATTGAGACCCGGGAGTCTGTGACTCACCTTAGGTCCCTGATTTCCGCACTGCACATGCAGAGTTGCTTGGGTGGCGATTGGCTGTCGGGCTGCTCAGCCTGATCTTCAAGTGGCTGATTGGGACAGGCTGAGACTGGGAGCTTTCCTGGGAGTATAGAACCTTGAGCTATGCACCTGCATGATTCAGCCGGGTCTTTCCAGGGGAGTTTGTGTGGGTTGGCTGCCGATGCAGGAGTGCATGCTGCTCTGACTTGGTGGGGGCCACTGACCACATCTTGTGGTGTTTGGGGGCCTGCCCCGCCCACCTAGAGCTGTGTTGCCAGGGGCACCATGAGCCTCTGGTGCCTGGCCCATACATCTGCAGGCCACAGAATGTTTTTTGCAGCAGCAGACAGTCCGCAACAACCTGTGAGGATTTCTGGTGGTGAGCACAGTTCCAGAGCATACAGCAACTAATTGTGGGAAGCTCATTTCAAGACTAGAGGGAGGTCGTTGCATGACATACTGAGCGTTTCCCCCCAACAGCAGGTGCTGAGTTGCCCAGAGTCTCTATATTGCTGAGCAAGTGGTCTGCAGATTAAAGCGGGTGGAGAGACCCTCCACCCCCTTTTTTTTCTTTTTCATTTTGTTTTCTTCTTTTACTCTTTTTTATGTTTCTTTCTTTCTTTTTTCTTTTTTTTTGTCTTTCTAGGTGATCTAATACATGGAAGCAATCAGAGTGAAAGCCAGAATGAAGACACAAAGAAACATGTCCAAAGTAAAGATCAGAAAAACGTCAAGAAATGGAACTAAATGAAACAGAGGTATCCACAAATGGCCAACAGGCATATGAAAAAATGTTCAACATCACTTAGCATTAGGGAAATGCAAATTAAAACCACAATGAGCTACCACCTCACCCCGGTCACAATGTCTATCATCAATAAATCAACAAACAACAAATGCTGGCGAGGCTGTGGGGAAAAGGGAACCCTGGTGCACTGCTGGTGGG
>NW_017732654.1:80899-82489 GCF_001890085.2 Hipposideros armiger
AGTAAATTTAAGAAGATTGAAATCATATCAAGCATCTTCTCTGACCACAATGCTATGAAACTAGAAATCAATTATAAAAAGAAACCTGGAAAGCACACAAATACATGGAGGCTGAATAACATGCTACTAAATAGTGACTGGGTCAAAACTGAGATCAAGGAAAAATCAAAAGCTATCTCAAGACAAACGACAATAAATACACAATAACTCAAAATCTATGGGATGCAGCAAAAGCAGTCCTAAGAGGAAAATTCATAGCATTGCAGGCCTATTTAAAGAAACAAGAACAATCTCATATCAACAGACTCTCTTTACATCTAAGGGAACTGGAGAAAGAATAACAAAACAAGCCCAAAGAGAGTACAAGGAAGGGAATAATAAAAAACAGAGCAGAAATAAATGAAATAGAGACCAAAAACACAATACAAAAGATCAATGAAACCAAGAGCTGGTTTTTTGAAAATATAAACAAAATCAACAAACTCTTAGCCAGACTCACCAAGAAAAAGAGAGAGGTGACCCAAATTAATAAAATCAGAAATGAAAGAGGAAACGTGACAATAGATGCCACAGAAATACAGGAAATTGTAAGAAAATAGTATGAGCAACTATATGCCAACAAATTTGACAATCTGGAAGAAATGGATAAATTTCTAGAAGCTACAATCTACCAAGTGTGAACCAAGATGAAACAGAAACTCTGCACAGACTGATTACTACCAAAGAAATTGAGTCAGTAATCAACAAGCTTCCAAGAAACAAAAGTCTTGGAACAGGTGGCTTCACAGGTGAAATTTACAAAACATTCAAAAAAGAATTAATACCTATTCTCCTTAAACTATTCCAAAAAATACAGAAGGAGGGAAGGCTCCCAAGCACATTTTATGAGGCCACTATACTCTGATCCCAAAATAAGACAAAGATATACAAAAAAATAAAACTATAGGCCGATATCCCTAAGGAACATAGATGCAAATATCCTCAACAAAATACTAGCAAACCGAATTCAGCTTCACATTAAAAACATCATACCCCACAATCAAGTGGGATTCATTCCTGGTATGCAAGATTGGTTCAATATCTGCAAATCAATTAACGGAATACATTACATTAAAAAAATGAAAAATAAAAATCATATGATCATATCTATAGATGCAGAAAAAGCATTTGAAGAAATCCAGCAAACATTTATGTTCAAAGCTCTTAGCAAAGTGGGAATAGTGGGATCATGTCTCAACATAATAAAGGCCATGTATGATAAGCCCACAGCCAACATCAAACTCAATTGGGAAAGGCTTAAATCTTTCCCCTTAAAATCAGGAACAAGACAAGGCTGCCCACTTTCACCACTTCAATTCAACATAGTTCTGGAAGTTCTGGCTACAGCAATCTGACAAGAAAATGAAATAAAAGGCATCCAAATTGAAAAAGAGGGATTAAAATTGTCATTATGTGCAGATGACATGATGCTATATATAAGATTCCCAAAGACTCCACCAAAAAACTGTTAGAACTGATAAATGAATTTAGTAGGGTAGCAGGTTACAAAATTAACATTCAGAAATCAGTTGCATTTGTATACACCAATAA
>NW_017732654.1:87765-94463 GCF_001890085.2 Hipposideros armiger
TATTATTATATATTGTATTATATATTAAATATTGTATTATATATATGAAATCCTGGGCTTGCTTGTCTTTGTTCCTGTGGCATTGTTCATATATCCTGGAATGTCTTCCTGTGATAATACAAGGACCCAATCTCTAAAAATACCTCTTTTTACTTTTCCACTTATATCTCACATATCACCCACACTATCTAGCTATATGATCTTTGGAGAATCATTTTTCTCACTGACCCACTGTTACCTCAACTGTAAAAAGATGAGTTTAGACTAAAACAGACCTTTGTATCTGCCCAGCCTTTACTAAATCTAGGATCCTAATTCTATGCTTATCAAGTTTTCCATTGTAATATATTTAGCTTTCTGGGTCTTTTATATGTATTCACAATAAGTGCTCCTGGATATAAATTTTAGTGATGTTCTTGGAGGAGGAAAATGTCTTAACATTTTCCTTTTTGTACTTTGAGACTAATAAAGAATTTGTAGAAAAAATTAATTTGTGTATTTCTTTTGTACATTATTTAAATGCTCTTAGATCACAACTATGTCTGATCTCACAAATTTTATAAGCTCAAAAAAAATAATAAGTTATTTACAGAGTTAACAAATCCTGAAATCAAAGACTAGAATTAAATGTAAAGTTCAGAATTCACACAATTTTAATAGTTTGTTCATAAATACATTTTCTATGATCATTATCAATAATACCACTTTAAGGTAAACTGTATTCAGGTGTTTTGGTGACTTCCATAGTGATCCCTTTCTGTTAGATAATTTGAAAGTCTTTCAGCTTTGACATACATATGCAAACAATTGTTGACTTTGGAAGGCTGAGGTTTGTTTTTTGTCCTTTCCAGAGTCAGTGTTTTCCAAATCACTGTTGCAGAAACAATAAGTCCACAATGGCTGGAAAACAAATATGCTAATGAACTTTGTAAATGGAGGTGATCATGTTTTTTGAATTTTAGTTTATTTTCCTTTTCTTTATGGTTTTCCTTCAAGGAGACCTGATTCATTTGTGGAGAGATTTCAACAGATGTGAAGATTGATAAGGGGCCTCAAAGTAAACTCTTCTGAAATGGGATTGCTTGCTTTTTGATGAATGCAAGACAAGTTGATCTCTAGTACAACTAAAGATAAGGTTTTCTTGAAGAGAATTAGAGACTATGGGGAAAGAGGAGAAAACAGAAAGGGATAGATTCCCTCATGCCTCTTCTTGCTCTGCAGTCCTAGGATTTTTGTTTGTTTGTTTGTTTGTTTGTTTGTTTGTTTGTTTGTTTGTTTTACTAGTAGCATAGCCTTTGGAAGCAAGCAAATTACAACATGCAACTTCACTCAGGTAATTCCTAGCTGAGACTATTTAAGTCTCAGTTTCCTTACAGTCAAGTGGGGATAATAAAGCACTCATCTTGCAGGAGTGTAATAAAGATCAAGTGACATAATGTATGTTAAGAGCTGGACACAATGTATGCAGTCACTAATCTTAGCAGCTATCGTTATTATTAAATATTACTGCTTTTGTTCCATGGGTTGATGAAGAAAATTATATTTTATACTATGAAGTAAATTTAATTTAAAAGTACCCATTTGATTATTCTATTTTCTGTTTTAAAATTTTTTATTATTAANTCACTCCGGTCAGAAAGGCTATCATCAATAAATCATCAAACAACAAATGCTGGCGACGCTGGCGAGAAAAGGGAACCCTGGTGCACTGTTGGTGGGACTGCAGATTGGTGCAGGTATTATGGAAATCTGTATGGAGGTATCTCAAAAAACTGAAAATGGAACTACCGTATGACCCAGCAATTCCACTCTTGGGTATCGATCCAGAGAAACCCAAGACGCAATTTCGAAAAAATATATGTACCTCTATGTTTATTGCAGCGCTATTGACAATAGCCAAGACTTGGAAACAAACGAAATGCCCATCGGCACATGACTGGATTAAGAAACTGTGGTACATTTATAAAATGGAGTATTACTCTACTATAAAGAGGAATGAAGTCGTACCATTTGGGACGATATGGATGGACCTAGAGACTATTTTGTTAAGTGAAATAAGTCATACAGAGAAAGACAAATACCATATGATTTCACTTATATGTGGAATCTAAAAAAACTGAATGAATAAGCAAAGTAAACAGAAGTGGTCTCAGAGATATAGAGGAAAAACTGATGCCTGCTAGTTGGGAGGGGGTGGTGATGAGGGAGAAGGGGAAGGGGTTAGATAGCATAAATACGTAACTACAATATTGCCACAGGGACATGAAAGACAGTTCGAATAATATAATTAATAATGTAAATATTTTGTAGGGTGTCAGATGGTCACATATCTTGCTAGGGAGACTGCATCATGGATGGGGTAGAGGCTTGATCACTGCATTGTACACCTGAAGCTGATGTTGTATATTATTGTATGTCAACTATAAGTGAATATATTCGGGATGTGGATTATAGTGTGGGAGTGGAGTTAAAGGAATTGTAATAGTTATGTATGATATTGGAGGGGAAGTGGTGTGGCAGATTGGGGGACGGGGGTTGTCACCTCGTGAATAAAAAGTATAACTATTGCACTGAAACTAATTCTAAAAAATGTGTGTTTCACAATAAAATATAATAAAAATAAAAAATTTATTCAAGTGGACACTTTGGTCAACGTTGCTCAATCAGTAATTTGCCATAATCAGAAGTGTGTAGAACCTGATGGTAACCACTTTAAGCACCTCTTGTAATTTCAGATGTCAAATGTGACTTGTATTCATCTTTTGTTATTGGTGTATATTGAGAATGACAATTTTAATATAGTTTTCCTTTCTGAAAAAAAAGAGCCTTGTAATCTCACTTACAGATATTTACTGAAGAAACCCAAAACACTACTTCAAAGAGACACCTGCATCCATATGTACATTGCAGCATCATTTACAATAGCCAAGATATGGAGACATCCTTAGTGTCCATCCAGGATGAATGGATAAAGAATAGTTGGTACATATATATAATGGAATATTACTCAGCCATTGAAAAGAATGAAATCTTGCTATCTGCAACAACATGGATGTACCTACAGCGTATTATGCTGAATGGAGTAAGTCAGACAGAGAAAGGCAAATGCCATATGATTTCCCTTATATATGTAATCTACAGTACACAATAAATGAATAACCAAAGCAGGAACAAGCTCATATATACAGAGAACGTTTTCAGGGGTTGCCAGATGGGATGCATTTAAGGGAGATGTGTGAAAAAAGGGAAAGAATTAAGAAGTACAAATTGGTAGTTACAAAATAGCCATGGAATGTGAAGTATAGCATAAGGAATATAGTCAATAATATTATAATAACTATGTATGGTGTCAAATGGATACTAGATTTATTGGCATGATCACCTTGTAAGTTATATAAATGTCTAATCACTATGCCGTACACTTGAAAGTAATATAATATTGTATGTCAGCTGAAAATCAAAAATAAAAAATATATATTTTTTTAAAAAGCAGGCCCATGAAAGAAGATTACATGCATTGGCTGCTCTGTAACCTCTTGCAGATGACATTTTATCAACTCCTACTTGTTTCTGCATGTCTCTTCCCCTTGATGCCCGTGTCACAGAAAGGATTCTTGGTGGATATTCAATGTGTCTAGTACTAGAAGGCATTTGTGATGTTCAATCTTTTCCATAGTGTTTACTTTAGTGTCATGCTGTTGTTTATGCCCCAAGTATTCTCAATTTCACTTTCAATTTATGTCCAACAAATCACTAAGGACACCAATCAAACCTTGGATAACTCTAGTTCTTTACCGCAGTGTAATCACGTATAAATCTCTATCTCACTCTATTCTTTTCAACAACCCCTAAGACAAAATTGTATTTACAAACTTGATCAATTCCATCTTCCATTAACTTATTTTTTTCTGCTTGGGATATATTTTCCCTTTCTGTCCATCAAATCCTCTCTTGTTTGTTTTCTTCCTCTTCTATCTATCTAACTATCTATCTATCTATCTATCTATCTATCTATCTATCCATCCATCTATCTATCTATCTATCATCTATCTATCTATCTATCAGCTATCTATCTATCTATCTATCTATCAACTATTATCTATCATCTAAGATTGGCTATATTTTACATATTACAAAATGTGTCTAATTTTTCTGCTACTACATTTTGAATGATTGTCCTATTTTGATTTTTTCCTCTCTTCTGTGTATCCTATGGATATCTGTGTGATATGTAAAATTATGCTAATTAAAGTCAACAATCTTTTAAGAAATCACTCTGAACATTTATCTTAACCATATTATATTTATCATTACTCTGTGGTTAAATAAATAACTGAATTCAAGCTAGTTTAACCAAAAAAGGAATTAATTGTGTCACATAATTGGGAAGTCTGAAGGTAGATATCAGTTACTGCTGTATCTGTGCTCTATTTCTCTCTATGCATTAATATAATTTTCAAAGAAGTTCTCTCAATGTCACAAGGAAGATAGCTATAGTCATCCCTAAGCCTACACCTTTACAGCTTGTAACTCATAAAGAGTCTCTCTCACTCCCACTGTGCACATAGTAAATTTTATGTAAGAACTCTGATTCCTGGTGCTTGACTCATGGACCTATCCCTTAGATAAGAGAATAAGATGCTATGATTGGTAGGATATGGGTCACATGCCCATTAATACGTTTAAGAAAGGGTCAGGCATTATAGTTGACATTTCCATTAGAACCATTTATAGTTTGGGTGAAATAGCTCCTCCAAGAAAAAAATAGTGACAGACAAAATTAACATATTTACTATACATATGATGTTTTACACAATATTTTTTCATATTCCTGCCATTAAGAAGCATTTATTTTTAAACTCAGTGGATGAAAGCACTCCAAGAATCATTCTTTTCAAAATTTTATTGAACACATATAGTGCTTACTATGTACCAGACACATTTTTTAGTATTTTATAAAGTTTAATTAATTAATCTTCATATAATTTATGTGGTAGATATTATAATTATGAATATTCTACAGACAAAGATACTGAAGTATAAATAGGTTGAGTAACTTGCCCTTGACCACATAGTGAGTGAGCAGAAAATCTCAAGACTTGAACTCAGGCTGTCTGGATTTATTGTACAAATGCTTAACCATTTCATGCCATACACTATGCTCACTCTTTGACAACTTTTCCCTGCCTCAGCTAATTTGGTCACAAACTGTTGAGTGTCATTTCTACTTCATTAATAAATTTCAACTATGTTCCCTGTTCTCCATCTCTGCATCCCCTATTGTCATTTTACTCTTCTATGCCTGGATCCTTCTTCATCGGTTTATTTATTTTTTCTTTCTATTTTTTCACATGGCAAATTGTTATACTATTTTACCTAATCTTTTTTCCTTTTATTCCTTTGAGACATGTTTTCCAATTTCCTCCAGGGTGAGTTTTAAAAATATAAATCTAATCATTTTCTTCCCTGATTGAAAATATTAGTTTCCCAAAGGTTTTAAGTTAAAATTTCTTTAACATGGCCTACAAAGCCCTACATGAGCTAGTCTTTTTTTTTCTGATTTTTTTCTGATACTCTTGCCGTTCCTACACTTTTGCCTAATTTTTCATACACACCTCTGTTACTATAAGCAGAAAGAACAAGGGCATTTGGAGAGAGAGGGGAGGAAAGGAAGGAAGATTGTTGAAAGCTGGCTGGGATCAGCCAGTGACATTGAGGGTTTACGTTGGTAAGCTTGGATCTCCAGGTCGATACAGGCCTGGGGTGAGCAGCCTTGGAGCAGTTTGTTGGGGACCTGTGGGACAGTGCTTCTGCCTTAAACTGCTTCCAGATTATAATGCAAGTGCAAAGAGTAAAGCCTCCAGCTTGCTGATAGGAAAAGCTTATGGACTAAGGGACTCAGTTGCTCATGGACTATGGACTTGCAGTTTCAACATACATCACCACTCTGGGACTTTCCACCATGGACTTGCTTCACATGCTTGGGATTTTCTACTGTGGACTTGTAGACAGTATCTATTTGCCTCAGTTTAACCTTGCCTAGCTATATCATTGGTTTATATTTTGTATAACAGAGCTTGTTGCTGAGGAGAAATTGTTTCTCCTCAGCCCATGAGCTTTAGCTTTAGGGAATTGCTCCCTAAAATGAGAAAATCGCTTCCCCTTAAGAATCTTGTATGCCCAATAAACGAGGTCTCAGTTTGCCACCAGCAGACTGAGTCCCTCCTGTCTCTGCACTTTGTCTCTCTTACCTTTATTTCTCATCTCCCAACCAATCCTCTCAGGGACCCGTTTGGTGAGCTCCTGGCTGATGTGCCAGGTGCGTTCGGTTGAGCAAGCTGGTCTCATTCAGAAGATGTGAGGAGAAACAAAGAAAAGAGAGGAGATGGGATCATTCCTAACGAAACGTGTAGCTACATCTACTTGAAATGGATTATAACACTATTAGCATTACTGGCAGGGAAAAATCTCCACCCACTCTGTTGCCTTGACAGTTCCTACAAGGGAATCCCTCCTCCTGACAGGAATGAGTGGTCTGCAGTGACATGCTCTGGGAGTACCCTGGGAACACCAGTGACTCCACCCCTGAATATTTCACCAAATTTTCTTTGTTCAGGCATGCAGTCCCTGTCCTCCTGTCCCTGTACACTCCTGCATTTTGGGAATATATATATATATATATATATATATATATATAT
>NW_017732654.1:100212-106233 GCF_001890085.2 Hipposideros armiger
TATATATTCACTTATAGTTGACAAAGCCACAGAATATACATTCTTCTCAAGGGCACATGGAACATTTTCCAAGATAGACCACATGTTAGGACACAAAACCAGTCTCAATAAATTTAAGAAGATTGATCACTGCACTGTACACCTGTATAATTTTTTAATGCATTGTTGTATTTGATTTCTTAGAATATTTTTTAGGATTTTTGTATTTGTATTGATCAGAGAATTTGCTCTGTAATTTTCTTTCATTGTGTTATACTTACCAGGTTTTGGTGTCATGGTAATATTGGCCTCATAAAATTAGTTAGGGAATATTGTCTTTTTGTGAAGTTTTTGGAAGAGTTTGAGGACAGGTGTTAGATCCACTTTGAATGTTTGGTAGAATTCACTAGTGAAGCCATCTAGCCCTGGACTTTTGCTTTCAGAAAGATTTTTGGTGACAGATTCAATTTCTTTATTGTTGATCAGTCCATTTTGATTTTCCATTTCTTTGTGATTCAGCCTATGAAGGCTATATTTTTCTAAGAACATGTCAGTTTTTCGAGGTTATTTAATTTGGTGGCATATAGTCCTTTATAGTATTCTTGGATGATCTTTTGTATTTCTCAGCATCCTTGGTAACTTCCCCTCTTTCAGATATGATTTTGTTTATTTGTGTCTTTTCTGTTTTTATCTTAGTGTGTCTCACCAAACGTTTGTCAATTTTCTTAATCTTTTTAAAGAACCAGCTCTTTGTTGCATAATTTTTACCTATTGTCTTTTTGTTCTTTATTTCATTTAGTTCTGCTCTGATTTTTATTATTTCTTTCCTTCTGCTGACTTTAGGTTTCATTTATTCTCATTTTTCTGTTCTTTGAGGTATAACATAAAGTTATTTATCTGGGATTTTTCTTCTTTCTTGAGATAGGCCTGTAATGATATAATTTCCCTCTTAAAACCGCTTTTCTGCATCCCCAAAATGTTGGTAAGGTGTATTTTCATTCTCATTTATTTTTATGTATCTTTTGATTTCCCCTCTTATTTCTTCTTTGACCGTCATTCTTTAAAAGTATGTTGTTTAATCTCCACATATTTGTGGCTTTTTTCTGCTTTCTTTTTTGCAGTTGATATTCAATTTCAAAGCCTTGTGATCAGAGAATATGTGTGGTCTGATTGCAATCTTCCTAAATTTGGTGAGGCTAGTTTTATGTCTCAATATATGGCCTATCCTTGAGAATGTTCCATGTACACTAGAAAAGAATGCATAGCCTTTCATTTGTATATACCAATGACAAGCTATCAGAAGGAGAAATCAAGAAAACAATTCCGTCTACAATCGCTTCAAGAACTATAAAATACTTAGGAATAAATTTAACCAAAGAAGTAAAAGACCTGTACTCTGAAAACTATAAAACACTGAAGAAAGAAATAANCTATGATATGTCTTGGTGTGGACCTATTTGGGTTCAGCTTGTTTGGAACTCTCTGCACTTCCTGGGCTTGTGTGTCGATTTCCTTCACCAGGGTAGGGAAGTTCTCAGTCATTATTTCTTCAAATACATTCTCGATCCCTTGCTTCTTCTCTTCTCCTTCTGGTATTCCTATGATGCGAATGTTGTTGTACTTGATGTTGTCCCACAGGTCTCTTAGACTATTTTCATTGTTATTTATTCTTTTTTCTTTTTGTTGTTCCAAGTGGGTGATTTCTGCTGTTTTGTCTTCTAAATCACTGATCCGATCCTCTGCTTCATCTAATCTACTGGTGATCCCTTCGAGTGTGTTCTTCATTTCAGTTATTGTATTGTTTAGTTCTACCTGGTTGTTTTTTATGATTTCTATATCCTTCATTATGTTCTCCTTAAGTTCTTGAAACATTCTTATCATCAGTGTTCTAAACTCTGTCTCTGAAAGGTTGGATACCTCTGTTTCATTTAGTTCCATTTCTTGAGGTTTCTTCTGCTCTTTTACTTGGGACATGTTTCTTTGTTTCTTCTTTCTGGCTGTTGCTCTGATTGCTTCAATGTATTAGATCACCTAGAAAAAAAAAAGAAAAAAGAAAAAGAAATAAAAGAAAAAGGAGGAGCTCTCTGCCCACTGTAATCTGCATTGCAGACCTCTTCCTCAGCAATAGAGAGATCTGGGTGACTCAGCACCAGCTGCTGGGGGGAAGGGCTCAGTGCATCATTCACCGACCTTCCTCTAGACTTGAAGTAAGCTTCCTACAATTAGTTGCTGTAGCTTTGGAACTGTGCTCACCACCAAAAATCCTCACAGGTTGTTGCAGGCTGTCTGCTGCTGCAAAAAACCCTCTGTGGCCTGCAGAGTTAGGAGCTAGGGACCAGGGTCTCAGGGTGCCCCTTGCAACACAGCTCTAGTTGGGCAAGGCAGTCCCTCAAGACACCGCAGGGTGTGGTCAGTGGCCCCCACCAAGTCAGAGCAGCATGCACTCCTGCATCAGCAGCCAACCCACACAAACTCTGCTGGAAAGCCCCGTCTGAATCACGCAGGTGCACAGTTCGCAGCCCTACACTCCCAGGAAAACTCCCTGTCTCAGCCTGTCCCAATCAGCCGCTCAAAGATCAGGCCGAGCAACCCGACAGCCCGACAGCCAAATGCCACCAAGACAACTCTGCATGTGTAGTGTGGAAATTTGGGACCTAATGCGAGTCGCGCACTTCCGGGTCTCAATAAGCTGTCTGTTGTAGTCGGAGCGTGCTTGCCTGGCGTTTCCCTGGCTACGCAGCACAAACATTATGGAGGGTGGGGATCCAAGGCCGCATGCCCACGCATGCATGCATGCGCACACACCCATGCACTCCTGCGCCAATTACAGCAGACCAATGCAGTCCCAGATCTAAGCCTCTTTGGGAGGGCCCAGCTCTGAAAAAATGGCGGCCTCCTGTGCACTACTCGTGTGCAAGCTCCACACCAGGGGAATAATGGTTCCAAAAACCTCCAGCTCCCATGCCAAAGGCACTCATTTCAGTCCTTCCCGGAGGCTCCTGGGCCCCGCTCACAAAGCTACTCCTTCCAGCAGGAACCTGGTGAGTGCTCACCAGCGAGCAAGTCGGTTTGCCAAATCCACTGTTTCTCTAGCCGCCCCCAGCATCACCGAGCCAAGCAAAGAGAGTCCTCACTATTTTCTCCTTCCAGCTATCATAGAATTCCACTTCCCGGCAATGTAACTCTGGGGTGGTGAGCCCGGTGTGGAGCCGGAGGGTCTTGCCCCCAACCGGAGAAGCCTCCCCACCGCTGAGGTGACCCTCATGGGATTTGCCCTCTTTCCTCTCCGCCCCTCCTACCGGACTTGACATGGCCTCCTCTTCAAGTCCTTCATTTAGAGGTTCTGTTCATCTAGAGTCCAGGGAACTTCTGAGGTTGAATATCATATAAAGTATTTGTAATTCTGTTGTGATCCTGGGAGGTAGTTGGCACAGTGTCTGTCTATTCTGCCATCTTACCGGAAGTCTCCTATTTTCTCTTTTTAAAATTAAAGTTCAATGGGATGACAATGGTTAGCAAAGTTAGAGAGATTTCAGGTGTTTAATTCTCTAATTCAGAATCTATATATTACATTGTGTGGTCACCACCCAGTCCTCTTTTCATCAACATATATTTGATCCCTTTATCCTCATCTACCAACCCTCCCCCACCTTCTGTTAACCACTAAACTATTGTCTGTGTCAATGAGTTTGGTTTCTTCATTTGTTTTTCTTGTTCTTTTGTTGTTTTCAGTTTTATATACTACATTTCTGTGAAATCATATGGCTCTCGACTTAGCATTACAAACTCAAGATCCATCCATGTTGTTGCAAATGGCACTATTTCATCTTTTCTTATAGCAAGATAGTATTACATTGTGTATATATACCACAAATTATTTATCTAATCGTATATCAAAGGACACTTTGGTTGTTTCCATGTCTTGGCTACTGTAAATAAAGCTGCAGTGAACATGGGAGCACATATATCTTTACAGATAAATGTTTAGAGATTTTTTGAGTAGATACCAAAGAAAGGGGTCACTGGGTCATATGGCAATTCTATTTTAAATTTTTTGAGAAATCTCCACACTGTCTTCCATAGCTCCTGCCCCAATCTCCTTTCCCACAAACAATTTCCTTTTTCTCCACAGCCTCTCCAACACTTGCTATTATTTGTCTTGTTGATGATAGCCATTCTAACTCATGTGAGCTGATATCTAATTTTTATTTGCATTTCTGTAATGATTAGAGATGTTGAGCATTTTTCCATATGTCTATTGGCCAGCTGTATGTCCTCTATGGAGAAATGTCTATTAAGGTCCTCTGCCCAATTTTTAATTGGATTGTTTGGTTTTTTATTATTGAGTTGTATATATTTTGGATATTAGCCCTTTATCAAAGGCATTGTTTGCAAAAATCTTTTCCCATTTGGTTGGTTGCCTCTTTATTATATCAATGGTTTCTTTTGCTGTGCAGAAGCTTTTTAGTTTCATATAGTCCCATTCATTTATTTTAGCATTTACTTCCCTTGCCTTTGAGGTCAAATTCATAAAATGTTCTTTGAACCCAAGGTCCATAAGTTTAGTAACTATGTTTTCTTCTATGCATTTTATTGTTTCAGGTCTTATATTTAGGTCTGTGATCCATTTTCCATTAATTTTTGTACACAGTGACAGATAGCAGCCCAGTTTCATTCTTTTGCATGTGGTTTTCCAATTTTTCCAGCATCATTTATTGAAGATTCTGTCTTTTCTTCAATGTATGTTTTTGGCTTCTTTGTTGAAAATTATCTGTCCATATTATTGTGCGTTTATTTCTGAGTTCTCAGTTCTATTCCATTGGTCTGTGTGTCTGTTTTTCTGCCAATACCATACTGCTTTGATTATTGTTGCCTTGTAGTAAAAGATGAAGTCAGGGAATGTGATACCTCCAGCATTGCATTTATTCTTAGGATTGCTTTTGCTCTTCGGAGTCTTTTTTGTTTCCATACAAATCTGATGATTTTTTTGTTCTATTTCTTTAAAATATGCCATTGGGATTTTAATGTGGATTGCATTAAATTTGTATATTGCTTTCAGTAATATGGCCATTTTAACTATTTTGATTCTTCCAATTCATGAACATGGAATATCTTTCCATCTCTTTGTATCTTCTTCAATTTATTTTTAAAATGTATTATAGTTTTCAGTATATAGGTGTTTCACACCTTGGTTATGTTTACTCCTAGGTATTTTATTCTTTTTGTTACAATTGCAAAATGAATTATTTTTATTTTTATGTCTTTATCTGAGGGTTCATTGTTAGTATATTGAGATGCAATGGACTTTTGTACATTAATTTTTTAGCAAGCAACTTTAATGTCTCATTTATTGTTTCTAATAGCTTTGTGGTAGAGCCTTTAGGGTTTTCTATATGTAGCATCATGTCATCTGCAAAAAGTGACAATTTAACTTTTTCTTTTATATTTGGATACCTTTTATTCCTTTCTCTTGCCTGACTGCTATGGCTAGGACTTCCAATACTATGATGAAAAGCAGAGGTGGTAGGGGAGAGCCCTATTGTGTTCCTGAACATAGAGAAAATGGCCTCAGTTTTTCACCATTAATTATTATATTAGCTAGGGATTTGTCACATATGGCGTTTATTATGTTAAGGTATCTTCCTTCTATTTCTATTTTATTGTTTTAATCATCAATAAATGTTGTATCTAGTCAAATGCTTTTTCTGCATCTATTCCTATAATCCTATAATTTTGTCCTCTATTTTGTTTATATGGTGTATCACATTGATTGATTTGCACATGTTGAACCATTCTTGTGCCCCTAAAATGAAACCCATTGGTCGTGATGTGTACATTGTTTTACTTTTAATTATTTTTTATTATGAAATACACATTTTTTAGAATTAGTTTCAGCTGTACACCACTGCAATAGTTATACTTTATACCCCTTGAAGTGAAAAACACCCTCCCCAAATCCGTCACTCCACTTCCGCCCAATGTCATATATATCTATTACAATTACCTTGACTCCACTCCCACACTATACTCTACATCTCATGA
>NW_017732654.1:109192-131451 GCF_001890085.2 Hipposideros armiger
GGACATGGAGTAGAGTGCGGGAACGGATTCAATGGAATTGTAATAGATAAGCATGATATCGGGGGTGGGAGGGCAATAGATGGGGGGAGGGGGGTTGTTACCTGGTGAGGGTGCAAAAGGGTAACTATTGCATTGTTCTGTGCACCTGAAACTAACAATAAAAAATAAATAAAAAATAAAATATATAAAAAAAAGAAAAGAATGCATAGCCTGATGTTCTAAGATGAAGTGCTCAGGAAGTGTCAATTATGTTCATGTAATCTAATGTGTCATTTAGGGCTAGTATTTCTTTATTTATTTTCTGTTTGGGTGATCTATCCATAGCTGTCAATGATGTATTTAGGTTCCCTACTATAATTGTGTTTTGGTCAATTTCTCCATTTAGTTCTTTTAGTTGTTGCTGTGTGTATTTTGGTATTTCCTGATCTGCGGCATAAATATTGATAACTGTTATGTGTTCTTGTTGTATAGTCCCCTTTATCATTATGAAATGTACATCTTGTTACCTTTTTTAGACTACAGCCTGTTTTCTCTCATATCAGTATGGCTACACCTGCTTTTCTCTGAATACCATTTGCCAAAGTGTCAAATTCCAAATTTTCAATTTGAGACTATATTTCCCCTTGTACCTGAGATATGTCTCTTGGAGGTGGCATATGGTCAAGTTTAGTTTTTTTATTCAACCTGCTATGATGTGCCTTTTTAATGATTAGTTCAGTCCATTTACATTTAGGGTATTATTGAAATCTGAGGATTTTCTATCATTCTAACTTTGGTTTTCAGGTAAGACTGTGTCTCCATTTTTCTTTTTGTTGCTGTCTAATATTTCAGTGTGGTGGTATTCTATGATTGATTTTTCCTTCTGTTGCTTCTTTTTTATGTTACATATTTCAGTTCTGGATTTTTTTCTGAGTGGTTACCATTACGTTTATGTAAAATAAAATTTCATATTTAGAGAATTCCATTTTCTTCAGCATGCTTCTTTTATTTATTCCCCTGTGCCAGTTCAGACCTTTAATCTTTCCTCTTTTATGTTTTTATTGTCACAAACTTTCTCTATTTATGCTGTGAGTTGACTCCTGCACTGCAGCAGCAAGTTGTCTTTTTCCTGTTTTTTTAAGTGTTTTTTTTCTTTATTTTCCTGTATGTTATTTTTAAGTGTATAGTGTCTTATTTGGTGTGGGGGTTGCCATTTCCTGCTTCTGTCTATGTTCGTAATACTACTCATGGTTTTGTGTTGTTTTCCTTTTTTGTTTCAGGTTGAATAGCCTCCTCCAATGTTTCTCAGAGTGCAGGTTGTGTGGTAGAAATTTCCCTCAACTTCTGTACATCTGGAAAAGTCTTTATTTCTCCTTCTTATCTAAAGGATATCTTTGCTGGATATATTATTCTTGGTTCATAATTTTTCTCTTTCAAAACTTTGAATATTTTATTCCACTCTCTTCTTGCTTGTAGAGTTCCTGCTGAAATATTTGATGATAATCTAATGGGCTTTGCAGAGTAGGTTACAATCTTCTTTTTCCTGGCTGCCTTGAGGATTCTTTCTTTTTTGTTAATTTTTGACAGCTTCAATAAAATGTGCCTCGGAGAAAGCCTGTTGGGATTGAGGTAATTAGTTGTTCTATTTGCTTCTTGGATTCCAGGATCCAGTTCTTTCCACAAGTTTGAAAGTTCTTATCGACTATTTGTTTGAATATATTCTCTGTTCCCTTCTCCCTTTCTTTGTTTTCTGGTATCCCCATTATTCTTTTTTTTTTTAAAGATTTTTATTGGTGAATTGGGGGGATGGGAACAGTGCTGGGGAATTGGGGGAAGGGGGACAGACAAGTTGCTGTCGTTTTGTTCTTCAGTCTAGTTGTGGAGGATGTTGCTTCACTGGCCAAAGTTGGCACCATCATTGCGCTCTTCCCGGGTGAGGCAGATCAGTCGCCGGCTTCTGGACGGCCGCTCACTGCGGCTGCTGGCCGCTCACGCTGGCTGCTGGCTACACACGGTAGCCCATGGCAACCCACTGCCATAGGGACTGCAGCCCACGCCGTCGCCGGCGACTCACAGCAGCCCAGCTCCAGGTTGAGCTTTTGTTCAGCATCTTAGCTGTAGAGGGCAGTGTCACTGGCCCTCATATGTGGGATCTGAACCGGGGCCCTCTGGCATCCCAAGCGAGTTCTTAACCATCGTGCCACTCGGCCGGCCCCCCATTATTCTTATGTTGCTCTTTCTGATGGATTCAGAAAGTTCTTCTAGAGTTCTTTCATTTCTTTTAACTCTGAAGTCTATCTCTTCATTGATCTGTTTCATCTCCAGATTTCTATCTTTGATGTCACTGACTCTTTCCTCCATCTGGTTAGCTCTTTTACCTAAGGTGGCTATTTCATTCTTTGTTTCTTTTATTGAGTTCTCCATCTCTAGAAATTATGTTTGGTTCTTTTATAAAATTTAAATATCTTTGGTAAAATGTTAATTTTCTTCTTTTATTGTGTTTCTGAGTTCATTCATTAATCTGCCTTTCTGTGTTTTCTTGCATCTTGTTGAGATTTTTCAGAACTGTAGTTTTGAATTCTTTGTCATTAAAGTCACATATTTCCATGTCTTTAAGTTTGTTTTCTGGAGACTTTTCATTTTCTTTCTGAGCTGCCCTGTTACCTTTGTTACTCATGGCAATTAATGAATTATTGTTTGTCTTCCTAGGCATCTACAGGAGTGGGTTCTGCAACAGTTTGATAGGAAGATGTATTTCTTTTGTTTTCCAGTAGGTGTTGGTAAAAACTTTATTTTTTCTTTGACTGTAGACTTTTATTTTCTCTCATGTTGTAATGTTATATTTTCTTTGCACTGTTTCAGCTTCTCATACAATGGGAGGATTCCCTAGAATGTGGGCTTCTCATCTGTGAGCAGGTCACCTGGTTCTCAAGGCATTGCGTCTGTTGGGGGATGTGGAGAGTTTTTGAAGTTCTGAAACTCTTCCTGCACCAAATTGCAGGCCTGTGTCTTTCAGTTGCTCTGTTTACCTCTGCAGGGACCCATCCAGAGAGGTGATTTCAAGAATGGAATGGGTTGTGAAACTTGGCTCTGAGCAATGGCAGCAATCACCAGCACAGCCAGTCCTGCACCCAAGGCTCCCTTCTATTTGCCAGAACTAGTTGTTCCATTAGTCCGTGGCTGTGGGACACTGTTCTCAGAACTAAAAATATTCAATTCCTTTGATCTGACAATGCTACTGTTTGGCTTCTAACACTGGACAGGTAGGGGTGGGTTGAGCTCTGAGTGTGTAGAGAAGAGAGGGGTCTAATAGGCTCTGTGCCTATTCCTTCCATTCTCTGCTTGGCAGTGAGGGCTTAAACTGCCATTTTCACCTTTCTTCTCTCAGTCTTGCACCCAGGTCTCTGCCATGAGCTTTGGGTTGAGCGATGTTATATACTGATCCCTCAGACAGGACTGTGAGCTTTAAGGGGAGTGCTAGCAGTCTGAATTCTTCCCTCTCCTGCAACTTCTGTAGCTCCTGAATGCAGGGAGCTCAGAGTTTGTATCTGTGTCCTGTTGCTCCTTCTGTCAGCATCTCCACACTTCCCGCTTTTCCTTCTTACCCGCTCAACCAATTTTCCCACCTTTAGATTATTTTAATTGTTCTCCTCTTAGTCTTGCCTGTCTGCTGCACAGGGAGTCCTTTGTGGAATTATAACTGTTCATTTTGTTATAAATTGCAAAGGAAATTTCAAGGGGCTCACCTCATGCCACCATTTCTATAATGTTATCTCTCAGGATTTTTGATAAGATTACCTAACAGGTATTTTGCGTTCTTTTGTTCTCTTGGTGATTTTGCCAATGAGTCAGTAAAATATATTACACAACAAAGGACAAATTGTGAGTGAATATATGCACTAAGCAAGAAAAAAATAAGTGCATAACATTGTGGATTGGTTTATTTAAAAATAAAGTCACTAGCCTACAGCCAGAGTACTTTATCTAAAACCAAAATTCAAATTCTGAATTGTTCATAAAAATGTAAACGACATGAGAATTTGTAAAAATTGTGATCATAAGGGTGAGAATACACTGATATGACCCAATTCATGAAATGAGGGTCAGATATAATTAACTAGACATCAAAGTTTTTACTTGACATCTCAGTGATACTATTGTTTACTTATTCATTAACTCAATAACTACTTATTGAGTGTCTGTCACATGTCAGGCACTATTATACACATAAAGTATTAGGATCTATTATTGAACAGTACAGACCTAAATCTCAGTCCTCAGATAGCTTACACTCTCATTACATGAAGGAAAGCATACCAAGTATATGGTTATCATACCGTTTCATGTGAATACAGTTGACAGTTGTGATGAAATTGCTAAATTACTTTAAAATTACAGTTTACTAGAAACAATAAAGGGAAAATAAAAAATCTGACTTGTCCAATAACTATTAAATAAATTGTACCTGTTATTAAAGGCTTTCCAGTAAAGAAAACACAAGATGCAAGTAGTTTCACTGGTGAATTCTAAACATTTACAAAAAATATGACACCAGAGAATAAGTTCAGAGGAATCATTTCTCAGCACTTTTTAGGAGGCCGTTAAACTTTGAAGTAAAACCTCACAAGGACATAGGAACAAAGTTAAAGAACAGACCCATCTTTACATTAACACAAATGCAGAATTTCTAACCAATATAGTGAGATTAATTACGAATGTATAAAATACATCATGATAAAGTGTGGTTATTTCTAAGATTACAGGGGTGGTTTCACATTCAAAGTATAATTGATGATGAAGTAAGTGAGAGGATAAATATAATATGAGCATTTTTTAAATTAAATTTATTGGGGTGACCATGGTTAGCAAAATTACATAGGTTTCAGGCCAGCCGAGTGGCTCAGTTGGTTAAGAATTTGCTCAAGAGTGTGAACTCTGAGCAACAGTGTCTCCGGTTCGATTCTCGACCTGAGTTGAGACCCCACTGAGCTGCCAACAGATGGCAGGATGGCTCAGCTAAAATTACATAGGTTTCAAGTGTACATTTCTATAATACATCATCTATATATCGTATTGTGTGCTCACCACCCAGAGTCAGTTCTCCTTCCAAAACTATATATTTGAATGCTGTTACCCTCTTCTACCAGCCACTCTTCCTTCTTACGCTCTGGTAACCACTAAATTATTGTCTGTGACTATGAGTTTTTCTTTATCTTGCTCCTTTGTTGCTTTTAGCTTCATTTCCCACATATGAGTGACCTTATATGGTTCTCAACTTTTTCTGTGTGACTTATTTTTCTTAGCATAATAATCTCAAGATCAATCCACATTGTTGGAAATGGCAGTATTTCATCTTTTCTTATGGCAGAGTCATACACCATTGTATATATATATATATACCACATCCTCTATTCAATCATCTATCAAAGGACTCTGATTATTATCATGTATTGGCCACTGTAAATAATGCTGAAATGAATGATTAAGTACATATATCTTTACAGAAAATGTTTCAGATTTTTTGGGTAGATACCTACGAGAGGGATTGTTGGAGCTTATGGTCATTCCATTGTTTATATATTTTAAGGAAACTCCATACTGTTTTCATAGAGGCTGTGCCATTTTACATTCCTACCAACAGTGTATGAGGGTTCCTTTTTCTCCACAGCCTCTCCAATGCTTGTAATTACTTGTCTTGTTGATGATAGCCATTCTTACAGGTGTGAGGGGATATCTCATTGTGGTTTTCATTTGCATTTCTCTAATAGCTAGTGAAGTTGAGCATTTTATTATATATCTGTTGGCTGTTTGTTTGTCTTCTTGGGAGAAATGTCTCTTCAGGTCCTTGGCCCAATTTTAAAAATTGTATTGTTTGCTTTTTGGTTGTTGAGTTGTACGAGTTCTTTATATATTTTGGATATTAGCTCAATATTGTAGGTATTGTTTGCAAATATCTTCTCCCATTTTATTGGTTGCCTTTTTTATGGTTTCTTTTGCTGTGTAGAAGCTTTTTAGTTTGATATAGTCCCATTCATTTATATTAGCTTTTACTTCCCTTGTCTTTGAGGTCAAATTCATAAAATCCTCTTTGAACCCAAGGTCCATAAGTTTAGTACCTATGTTTTCTTCTATGCAGTTTATTGTTTCAGGTCTTATGTTTAGGTTTTTTATACATTTTGTGTTACTTTTGGTATATGGTGACAGATAGTGGTCTAGTTTCATTGTTTTGCATGTGGCTTTTCAATTTTCCCAGCACCAATTATTGAAGAGGCTTTCTTTTCTCCATTGTATGTTTTTGCCTCCTTTGTTGAAATTGAAAGAAAAATAATATAATACCTAGGAATGAACTTAACAAAGGATGTGAAGGATCTATACACTGAAAACTATGAGATATTTTAAAAAGAAATTGAAAAAGACACAAAGAAATAGAAACACATTCCATGTTCATGGATCGGAAGAGTCAATATAATTAAAATGGCTGTATTACCCAAAGCGATATACAGGATTAATGCAGTCCCCATAAAAATCCCAATGGCATTTTTTAGAGAAATAGAACAAAAATCATCAAATTTCTATGGAATCACAAGAGACCCCAAATAGAGAAAGCAAATCCTAAGAAAAAAAGAATAGTGCTGGAGGTATCACACTCCGTGACTTCAGCTTGTACTACAAAGTGACAATAATCAAAACAGTATGGTATTAGCAGAAAAACAGACACACAAATCAATAGAATAGAATTGAAAACCCAGAAATAAACCCACATAAATATGTGCAGATAATTTTCAAGAATGAAAATGTACTTTTACCATCAGTTTATATCAACAAGGTTGACCTTTGGTACAGTTTTATTTATGTTTTAACTATAAAATTATATTCAATATATGCATTTAAATACAGAAATGTGCAGATAAAAAAGTGAAAGGCTCTTATCTATCTGGACTCCTTTAGCGAATCTCATTATCCATTAATCACTGTTGATGACAGTTTGGCATATAACTTATAGAATGTTGTTCTAGGTATACAGAAATACATTGTTATTAGCTATATTGTCATAACATATACACATACACCCATCGACTCAAACAACACTCTCATATGTTTTTAATGACCGCTTTATTATTTCACTGTATGTGCGTAGCATAATTTAATTTTTTAGCTTTTAAAATATTATTTATTGTTTTATTTACAGTTGACATTCAATATAAGTTTATATTAGTTTCAGATGTACAGCATGGTAGTTAGAAAATTATATAATTTATTCATTGACCCATTTGATCAGTAGTACACCACTGACACTACACATAGTTGTTGCAACATTATTGACTATATTCTCTATGCTGTACTTTACATCCCTGTAACTATTTTTTAACTACCAATTTGTATTTCTTAATCACTTCACCTGTTTCACCCAACTCCCCAACATCCCTCCCCTCTCATGACCATCAGTTTGTGCTCTGTATCTATGAGTCTGCTTTGTTTGTTCATTTATATTGTTCTTTACATTGCACATATTAGTGGGATCATATGGTATTTGATTTTCTTAGTCTGACTCATTTCACTTAGCATAATACTCTCTAGGTTAATTATGTAGTCACAAATGTAAGATTTCATTATTTTCATGGCCAAGTAATACCACCTCTTCTTTATCTAATCTTCTATTGATAAGCACTTGGGTTGTTTCCATATCTTGGCTATTGTAAATAATGCTGCAATGAATGTAGAAGTGCATATATCTTTTCAAATTACTGTTTTGAATATTTTCAGATAAATATCTAGAAGTTTAATTGCTGGATCATAAAGTAGTTCTACTTTAATTTTTTTTGAGGAACCCCCAGAAATTTTCCATAGAGGCAGTACCAATTTGCAACCCCACCAACAATGTGTGAGGGTTCCCTATTTTTCCCATTCTCACCAACACTTGTTTGTTGATTTATTTTTTATCTTATTTAAAAAAATTTTTTTTAGCTGAGCCATCCTGCCACATGATGGCAGCTCAGCAGCAGCTCACTCGGGCCGGGCATCGAACCACTGTTGCTCAGAGCTCAAACTCTTGAGCGAGCTCTTAACCAACTGAGCCACTCAGACGGCCGTTTTTTGATTTATTGATGCTAGCCATCCTGACAGGTGTGAGGTGATATCTCATTGTGGTTTTCATTTGCATTTATCTGGCAATTTATGATGTTGAGCATCTTTTCATATGTCTACTTGCCAAGTCTATGTCCTCTTTGGAGAAATGTGTGTTCAGGTGTTCTGCACATTTTTCAACTGGATTGATTGTTTTCTTGGTGTTCAGTTGTATGACTTATTTATAAACTTTGGATACTAACCCTTAATCAGATGTATCATTGGTGAATATCTTCACCCATTCAGTAAGCTGTGTTGTTGTTTTGTTGATGATTTCCTTTGCTGTGCAAAACTTCTTAGTTTGATGTAATCCCATTCATTTATTTTTTCTTTTGTTTCCCTTGCCCAAGGAGATATATAAGAAAACATACCAATAAGAGCAATGTGAGAGAGTTTACTGTCTATGTTTTCTTCTGGGAGTTTTATAATTTTGGATCTTATATTTAAATCTTTGAGTTTATTCTTAAATATGGAGTAGGAAGGTGGTCCATTTTCATTGTTTTGCATATGTCTGTCCAGTTTTCCCAACACCATTTATTGAATAAACTGTCTTTACTCCACTGTATGTTCTTGCTTCCTTTGTCATAGATTAAATGGCCATATAAGTATGGATGGATTTATTTATGAGCTGTCTATTCTGTTTAATTAATCTGTGTGTTTGTTTTTATGGTGAGCCATGCTGTTTTGATTATTATGACCTTATAATATAGTTTGATATCAGGTAGCATGCTATCTTCAGTTTTGTTCTTTCTCAACATGGCTGTGGCTATCTGGTTTCTTTTCTGGTTCCATATAAATTTTAATGTTATTTATTCTAGTTCTGTGAAAAATGTCATTGGTATTTTGATAGGGATTGCATTAAACTTGTAGATTTTTGGGGTAGTATTGACATTTTAATGATGTTAATTCTTCCTATCCATGAGCACGTTATATGCTTCCATTCATTTGTATCTTCTTCAATTTCTTCTTCAGTGTCTTATAATTTTTGAGTATTGGTCTTTTACTTTCATTGTTAAATTTATTTCTAGGTATTTTTTATGCAATTCAAAATGAGATTGTTTTCTTAATTTCTGTTGCTGACAGTTCATTATTGTTATATAAAAATATAACTGATTTTTGAATATTAATTTTGCATCCTACTGCTTCCTGAATTTATTTATCATGTTCTAACAGTTTATTGGTAAAATATTTAGGGTTCTCTATATATAATATGTCACCTGCAAGTAGTGACAGTTTTATTTCTCCATTTCAAATTTGAATACCTTTTATTTATTTATTTTTCTTCTATGGTTGCTGAGACTAGGACTTGCAATAGTATGTTGAATAAAAGTGGTGACATTCAGCATCTATGTCTTCTTCTTGATCTTAAGGAAAACATTTTAGACTTTCCCCATTGAGTTTCAGTTTATCTGTGGATTTTTCATATATGGCCTTTATGAGGTTGTGGCATGTTGCCACTATTCCCACTTTGATAAGAGTTTTTATAATAAATGTATGCTGGGTTTTTTCAAATGCTTTTTCTGCATCTATTGATTTGACATTTATCTTTCATCTTATTTATGTGGTTTATCATGTTAATTGATTTGCAGATGTAGAACCAATCTTGCATCCCAGGAGTAAATCCCACTTAACCATGGTGTATCATCATTTCAATGTATTGCTGAATTTGCTTTGCTAACATTTTGTTGAGGATTTTTACATCTGTTTATCAGGGATATCAACCTGTAATTTCTTCCTCCTTCCTACCTTCTTTCCTAACTTCCTTCCTTCCTTCCTTTCTTCTTTCCTTCCCTCCTTCCTTCCTTCCTTCCTTCCTTCTTTTCTTTATTTCCTTCTTTCTTTCTTTTTTTCTTTTTGTTCTTTCATAATGTCTTTGTCTGGTTTTGTATTCAGGGTAATGGTAGTCTCATAAGATGAGCGTGGGACCTTTACTTCCTCTTAAATTTCTTGGAGTAGTTTGAGAAGGACAGGTGTTAATTCTTTTATCAATATTTGAAGAAATTTTCTGTGAAGCCATCTAGTCCAGTACTTTTGTTTGTTGAGAGTTTGTTGATTACTGATTCAATTTCATTATGAGTTATCAGTTGGTTCAGATTTTCTGTTTCTTCCTGATTCCGTCTTGGAAAATTGTATGTTTCTTGGATTTTTTTCAAGTTTTTCCAGGTTGACCAACTTGTTTGCATATAATTGTTAGTGATATTTACTCATAATCCTTTGTATTTTTTTTGTATCTTTTGTATTTACTCATATTCCTGTGGTGTTCATTGTCACTTCTCTTTCATTTTAGATTTTATTTGTGTCCTCTCTTTTTTTTATGAGTCTAGTTATATATTTGTCAATTTTGTTTATCTTTTTGAAGGACCAGATCTTGATTTCATTGATATTTTGTATTTTATTAAACCTTAATTTTATTTCTGCTGTGTTCTTCATTATTTCCTTTCTTTTACTCCTGATGGGTTTTGTTTGTTTTTCTTTTTCTAGTTCCTTTAAGGGAAAGGTTGGATTGTTTATTTGAGATTTTTCTTGTTTCTTAAAGTAGGCTTGTTTTGCTAAAAATTTGCTTCTCAGGACTACTTTCACAGAGTCTGATACATTTTGGGTTGCTGTGTTTTCATTTTCATTTATCTCCAGGTATCTTCTGATTTCCACTTTGATCTCATTGTTGACCCATTAATTATTTAGTAGCATGTTATTTAGCCTCCATGTGTTTGTCTGTTGTTTATTGTTGTTGTTTTTTTGTAATTGATTTCAAATTTCACACCATTGTGGTCAGAGAAGACATTTGATATAATTTTAATCTTAAATTTATTGACACTTGTTTTGTGGCCTAACAGATGGCCTATCATGGAAAATATTACATATGTACTTGAAAACAATGTACCATATTTACCCATGTATAAGATGCACCCTTTTTTGAAAAAAATTTGGTCTAAAAACTGGGTGTGTCTTATACAGTTGTCGTAAATTTTTTTACTTGCATTTCCCGCTTTATTCATGCTTGTTTTTGCGCTCATACAACAACTGTATAAGACGCACCCAGTGTTTAGACCCCAAATTTTTCAAATAAGAACGCTTCTTATATATTCTGATGTTTTGGGGTAAAATACTCTAAAAATATCAATTAAATCAATCTGCTCTAGTGTGTCATTTAGGGTCACTGTCACCTTTTAAAATTTCCTCTCTAGAATATCTGTCCATTGGTGTCAATGTGGTGTTAAAGTCCCCTACTTGATTGTATTACTGTCAATCTCACCCTATATGTCAATATTTGCTTTATATATTTAGATGTTCTGATGTTGGGAGCATAAATGTTTACAGGGGTTATATCCTCTTCCTTGATTGATCCCATTTAAGTTATGCAATGTCTTTCTTTGTCTCTTATTGTAGCCTTTGTTTTAAAGTTTATTTTGCCTGATATAATTATTGCTAACCAAATTTTTGTTTGTTTGTTTGCTTCTATTCATCTTTTTCTATCCTTTTACTTTCATTCTCCGTTTGTTTTATGATCTGAAGTGGGCCTTTGTAGACAACATATGTATGGGTCTTGTTTTCTTATCTATTCAGCCACCCTGTCATTTGAGTGGAGCCTTTAATCCATTTACATTTAAAGTTATTATTGACAGATAATAGTTATTGTCATTTTATTATTCATTTTTATATTCTTTATTTTTCTCCCTTTTTCTTCTTAAAGACGTCCCTTTAACATTTCATGAGATACTTGCTTGGCAATAATTAACTTCTTTATTTTTTCTTGTCTGAGAAGTTCTTTATCTCTCCTTCAATATTTTAAAATTAAAATTTATTGGGGTGACAATGGTCAACAAAACTACATAGGTTTCAAGTGTGCAATTCTATAATAGCCTTGCTGGGTAGAGTACTCTTGGTTGTAGGTTCTTACTTTGAATCTTTCCTGCCAATCCCTTTTTTTCTACAAGTTTCTGTTCAGAAATCATCTGACAATCTCATTGGAGCTTGCTTGTAAGTAACTAGTTGACTTTCTCTTGCTGATTTTTTTATTCTCTCTTTGTTTTTAATCTCTGCCATTTTAATTATGATGTGTCTTGGTGTGCCCCTGTTTGGATTCTTGTTGTTTGGGACTCTGCAATTCCTGGGCTTGTATGCCTATTTTCTTCTCCAGGTTAGAAAATTTTTCTGTCATTATTTATTCAAATAGGTTCTCAATCCCTTGCTTTTCTTATGATACAAATGTTGGCACGCTTGATATTGTCCCAGCGGCTCCTTAAAATATCCTCATTTTTTCAATTCTTTTTTTGTTTTTGCTGTTCTAATTGGGTGTTTTCTGGTACTTTGTCTTCTAAATCACTGATTCAATTCTCTGTTTCCTCTATTCTGCAGGTGATTCTTGTGCATTTTTCTTTTCAATTATTGTATTCTTCATTTCTGAAATTTTTATGTTTTCTATCTCAATTTTTATATTTACTCTCTTTGTTAAAGTTCTCACTGAGATCATTGAGCATTTTTATAAACAGTGTTATGAAAACTGCCTCTGATAGATTGCTTGTCTCCATTTTATTTATTTTTCTATTTTTTCCTGTTCTTTCATTTGGGACATATTTCTGTTTCCCTCATTTTCGCTGTGTTTGTTTCTATGTATTAGATGGATTTGCTACATCTCTCATTCTTGTTTGCATCGCCTTATGTAGTAGGTGCCCTGTGAGGACTTGACAATGTTTTCCTTGTCACCCACACTTGGTACTCCAGGAGTGTCCATTGTGAGGGTTGTGTGTGCCTTCCTGTTATAGTTGAGGCTTGATTGCTATTAGCAATAGTGATAAGTATGAGATTGAACCGCAGGCTGACTGGCTATGGTTTTTGGCCACATCCATAGCTTATGGGCTGCCGTACAGAAGGCTTACATTACTGAGCAAGATTTGGGTTCTTGTGCCTGTGGAGGGCACCCTGTGTGTGTGTGTGTGTGTGTGTGTGTGTGTGTGTGTGGCTTGTGGAATTTATTGGATGATGTTCTGCTGTGGACTGAAACCAACCTTCAAGTATGTTAGTTATGAGGCCTCTTGGGAGGGGCTCTGATGCAGACTCAGGTCAGCCACTGTCTAAGACTGGCTGGGGACTACCTGGTAGGAGCTACAAAGTGATCTGTGGTTAGTCAGTGCCTGTGTGAACCTCTAAGTGCGTGGAACAGGGCATACGTGGAACATGATCCAGGGATAGTTTCTGCCAGTACTGGGCCTGAGGTAGTTCCATAAAAATCCCAGGACACCCCACATCTTGCTGACGCTTGCTTGCTTCTGAAATGCTCAGCCTATGATACAGCCTCGTGCAGTAAGCAAATTAGGTGAGTCTGGTCCTCAGTGAGTCACCAGGGTGGGATGAGTGTTCATCAGGTTAATGTAGATTTTGTCTTGGTGACAATGATGAACCTTTTCCTACTTAGCAAAAGTCTCAGAGCATACTGACACCAGCGACCATGCACCTGGGACCCACAGACCCCTGGGAGTTGTCCAAGGAAGACTGCAATGTGGGCAAGGCTGGCTGTTTGTGGAGAAAGTGCCTTAGGAATTTAGTAAGTTGTTTTGGGCTGGGTCCCAGGGAGTCACCAGGATAGAGTGAATAGGTGTAGTGAGTGGAGCTCACCAATGCAATTTATATTTAAATTTGGCCATGTGGGGGCAGCTCTTCTCAGAAAAAAATGACACCCACCTGACAGCTGCACTGGAGGAGGGTTCTGTATAGGGAGATGGTGAATGTCTCTCAAGTCCCTGCCCTAAAGCCACACAACTCAGTCTTTCCTTGTATGTCTTTGATTCCTCCTGAGTCACTGTCGCTTTGCCACAGCACAAGGTGAGTGCCTGCAAGTGAGGGAGTTTGTGCATGGACCCTATAAGAGGACATCTGTGTTTCCCACAGCCTTCTGTCCCACCTGGACTGTCATATTCCCCACTGTTTTACAAAGCCTGATGTGGGGGTTCCTCTTCGTGACTGTTGTACTCAGCACTGGAGAGCCTGGTATGGGGCCTGTGTCCCTTGCTCCTCCAAGAGGGGACCTCTGTGGCTGAGATATCTCTCTCAATTCTCAACTGTGATACACCCATTCTGCACTACTCCCCTCCTACCTGTCTTAATGTGCCTTATTCTTTATATCCTTAGTTATAAAACTTCTGTTCAGCTAGACTTCAGATGGTTCTCCAAGTTGATTGTTCTATAATTTAGTTGTGAATTTAATGTAGTCTCTGGAGGAATCAAGCACAGTGTTTGTTTACTCTGCCATTTTGGATCCTCCTTGTAGCATGCTTTTTAAAACCAATCCTTAAATGATGGACATTTATTTTTACTTATTTTGTTTATTTTGTAATATCACAGGTGATATTTCAATATCTATCTGTGTTCTCTAAAAAGACTCTGGGACCCATGAATATAAAATCTGTATTTTGTTTATTTGTTGTTTTCTTTTAGAGGTACAAATACCACTGCTTATTGATCTCCAGTTAAAACCTAGTCTACTCACTTGCCTTGCATGAATGTCACTGGGTAAGGTAAGGAAGGGGAAGTTGGATGAGGATGAAAGAGAAAATGTGATATCTAGTAATTGGTTAAAGAACTGAGCAGTAATGAAAGAGGAGCAGCAGAACACATAGAGGAAAAAAAGTTAAGCACAAGCCATAAATATGGACCAGAGAGGATTAGCAAAAGCTTAAATTCTCAGTATGTGTAAAAATATTAAAGGAGTAAGTTAGACTCACATGGCAACTGGCCTTTTAAGCCCAATTTTTTGCATCATAATTGGAAGGTAATTGCAAATGACATCTAGATATTAATGAGGGCTAAATGACATGCTTTAAAATCTGAAAGTGATGTATTTAAGATAAACATAAACAAGAACCAAGTGACCTTGACTGCAGTTTACATGAGATCATGGGCCATGTTTATTTTGTCCACCACTTTAACTTATGTATATTAAGCAGCATGCTGGATAATTTTTAAGTAAGAAAAGTTAAAGGAAAGAAGGAAGGGAGAAACAGAGGGAGGAAAGGATAGAGGGAAGAATGAAGGAAGGAAAAAATGAAGGAAGGAATGAAGGAACTTATGGATAATATTGTTCCAAACAGTGTTTTAGTTAGTTTAATATAGGAAAATAAAGGTCCAGATGGAAAGATTTATTTAGAAATCTGGGGACAGTTACAAAGTCTTATTTATATCTTTATTAATGTATTTCATGTTGTTTAGTAACATACCCCTCAATGGGATAGAATAAGATTAAATGTTGACCTTCATCCATTTATTTTTGCATTAATAAATAATTATTGATCATCCATTGGTTACATAACAGCCTTTACTGTGGGAGACACATTGATCTTTGCCTTTAAGGAGTTTATAATCTAGGCTTAAACACACATGTGCATAGTTTAAATGAGTTAAGAGAACAAAAACAGTAACAGTGGGCCACAGTAGAAAAAGCATGAGTTTTTTTGCTAAGATGGATTTAAGTTCAAATACTGTCTGGCCATGTGACCTAGGCACAATATATATGACATTAAATCTCAGTTTCCTCTTTAGGAAGCTAATATTATCTACTTCATAGGGCTACAGTGAATATAATATAGTTAAATACTTAACATAGTGCCTGAACATTGTAATATCCTCATAATGATGATATGATTATTACAGTTATTATCTATCAATAGCAATGAACACAGGTTATGCATTTAGACAGTATGGCATTAAGTGCCAAATGAGGGCTACTGAGGTCTGATAATTAAGTTCGCAAACTTGCTACTGTGTGCTCACTACATTGGTAGCACTACAAACATCTCAGTAAGGTTTTATAACCTTGGTATATCAGTGTTTCATAGCTGTGTTCATGCCAGTGTGTGGTGGTTTATTGCTGAATGACATTCATTATTGTTGCATGATTTTGTGTGTCATCACAAGAATGTCTGAGCTTGAATTAGAGCAATGAACAAACATTACATTTCCTGTTAAACTTGTCAAGAGTAAAAGTGAAATCAAGAACATGTTAGTCCAAGTTTATGGAATTAATGCTATGAAGAAAACGGCAGTGTACAAATGGATTAAACAGTTTTCTGAGGGGAGAGAATACATCACTGATGAAAAGAGGTCAGAGCAGCTAGTAATGCGCAGAACTGATGAAAACACTGAAAAGTTCATTGAATTTGGCATCAAAATCATCAGTTGACTGTGAGAAGCATAGCAGACAAAATCAACATTAATAGAGAAACAGGGAAATCTTGGCATGAGAAAAGTTTGTGCAAAAATGGTCACAAGCAAGCTCAGCAATGCACAAAAGCAAAGGAGAGTCAAAGTTTGCCAAGGCCTTTTGGAGATGCAAGGGGATGTGTTGGGCCTTGTTATCACTGGTGATGAAACATGGGTGTACCTATAAGACCGTGAAACAAAGCATCAAAGTGCACAATGGAAGTCTGCCCATTCTCCACAACCAAAAAGTTCCGTCAGTCCAAATCAAGAGTCAAAACAATGTTGCTAATTTTTTTTTATATCAGAGGGGTTATTCATTATGAATTTGTACCAACTGGACAGATGGTTAACCAAGTTTACTATTTAGAAGTGCTGAAAAAACTGCGTGAAAAAGTTAGATACAAACGACCTGAACTTTTCACCAACAATTCATGGCTCTTGCTTCATGACAATGCACCAGCTCACATGGCACTGTCTATGAGGGAGTTTATAGCCAGTAAACAAATAGCTGTATCTGAATGCATGCCATACTCACCTGACCTGGCCCTCAATGACTTCTCTCTTTACTGGAAGATGAAGGAAATATTGAATGAAAGACATTTTGATAACATTCAGAAAATCAAGGTTAATGCAATGACAATTCTGGTGACCATTCCAGAAAAAGAGTTCCAAGATTTCTTTGAAGGGTGGACTAGGCACTGGCATCAGTGCATAGCTTTCCAAGGGGAGTACTTCAAAGGTGACCACAGTGATATTCGGCAATTTGGTATATAGCACTTTTTCTAGAATGAGGTCGCAAACTTAACTGTCAACTCGTAGATCAGGAATCAGTAAACAGTTTTCTGTGAAGGAATACATAGTAAATACTTTAGATTTTTCAGACCATATATGAGTCTGTCACATTTTCTTTATTTTTGTTTATAACTCTTTAAAATATAAAAACTATTCTTAGCTTACAGGCTGTACAAAAACCAGCCCGCAGCTGGATTTAGCCACAGGCTGTAGTTTGCCAACAATTACCATAGATAATAAAATACTGTACAAACTAAGGAAGAATACTAGCAGGGCATGTGTGAGTTCCTGTGAAAAGTGGGGCTTGATCTGGTTCTTAGAAAATGAATGGACCATAAATATGACTTGAAAAGGTAATTCTAATCTCCTTAAAGCAATTGATGAAAATGTTGCTGAACTTGTCACTCTGAAAAATTTATGGAAAACCAATTACTAATAATGGACAACAATTTGGGAATGGACTTTTAAAGCTTTGGCCAATCTGAGTTTTCTGGACCTACAGATGGGGATGGCATCCCTTTCTATGAGATTTCACATAATTCTTCTATATATACCAATTATTTCTTTTTTATTTCATAAGAACCCAAAATTGAAAATTCAGCATGTTTGAAAGAGTGGCACAAATATAACAATAATTATTTTTATACCAGGTGATGTTCCAAATGACTCATATTCATTAACTCATTTAATTTTTACAATAACTTTATGATATACATATTGCTATCATCACTTCTATTTTACAAATGAGGAAACTGTAGTTTAAAGAGTTTTGGCAAATTATCCTATGTCTCACAGACAGGCAGAGTTGAGATTTTAGAGCAGGTATTCTGGCTCTGGAGCTTATACTCTTAGTATACCTCTTCTGGTGGGCTCTGATTCATTAATGGTCTTGGGCAGATGAGATTGAAACTCAATTTTATAGAGTTACAGTGAGATTAATGTATTTCCTGTCATATACATTTGTATCAATATATTTTGAAAGATACACTGAAGTAAGATAAATTTTTTGGCCATCCATAAATTTCTATAGTGTTTCATCAACATTAACACAAGAGTGATAAACACTGTGGGGTGGGGAGAAAACTGATGTAGGCACTGATGTCATCCTCATTTCACGAGTGAGGAAACTGAGATTTGAAGAGTTGAACCAACTTGTGCAAAGTTACATAGCTAGTAAAATGGCAGATTTGATCCCAAGCCTGTTTGATGCTAGAACCCAATCTTTAACCAACTTACATACTGCTAACAAATAATTTGCACTCTAGTTCAGAAAGTCAAGGATATACATATCAAATTATTACTAACAGTACCCAATGGCATTTATGAAATTAATAGACATTAAGTGCTGTGATAATTCAGAGTAAGGAGAGGGCTCTTTGGGTTAGGGTGGAAACAAAGGCGGTGATAGTGATGTTATCTTTTATATCAGTGTGTCCAAAATTAGCAAAGCACAAATTGTGAGATGGGAGTGAAATGGAAATTGCAAAAATACTGGAGACATGACAGATGATTTAAGACAATAGCACATTATAAAAAGTTTTTTTCTGCTGTGATTTATTGTAAGGGAAATGATATGAGCAGTAAATGTTCAAAAACCAAAGAAACAAAGGCTGAAAGAAAGTTGGAAGTTGCATCTGAAATCTATCTACAAAAGATTAAATAATATATGATATTAAAAGCATTAAGCAGGAATGTTAAAGATGATGCCATTTTGCTACAATACTGTTCTTTCATACAATAGAAAGTGATTAGAATTAGCAATGCTATATATTTTTTTAAAGAAAAAATTGCTCTGTCGAAACTGTCAACATTTAACAATATGCTTGCAATTTAATACTTTTCATGTTATGGAAATATATTATTATTTTTATACTAATAATATTTTTGGCATGTTGAAAAAGGCACCATATTTTAAGCATAATTCTTGTAATCATCTATTTCTGCCCCATTATATTTTGATTTTTTTATCCTCATAAATCTATATAATTTAATGATGTCTTTAAAACACACTATTATCATCTATCAAGAAGTACAGTATCTTAGGAAAGGGAGGGGAGAGGAGAAAAAATAGAAGTACATTATCTTGTCCCATTTATTTCTCTGACATTCTATTGAAAACTATGTGTGATTTTTTTGTAATTTCTAGTTAAAAGGTATCTTTCTTTGTATTTGAAGGTCATTAAAAATCTCTTAGATTGATGAAACTGTTAATTTACCCGTCAAGAGAGGACCATAGATGTATCTGAAAGAAGTGTACTAATGGCATTGCACTAATGCAATTTCACAAATGACTTAATGGAGCACATAAAGCATATTTCCTATATTACATACACATAACATGGAGCCATATCTTGCTTTATGGGCTGTGAAAAATATTTTTAGTCAGTTAAAGGATGAAGAGATTCTTCAAGGTTATGCAGATTAAGTTATAAAAAGCCCTCAAATGCATAATCCTCAGTGAGTGTTTATGAAGGAAAATTTCTGTAAGAGGGGTTTGTTTAGATTGACAAAATTTGTGAGTTTCTTGTTTCGAAGAGGATTTTAAAGAGAAAATCAGAATGTGAATGTTGGTTTCTATAAACAAAACAGGGAAAATGCAAAGTTATGTAAGGCTTATGCTCATTAAAAAGTATCTACTGTAACTACCAGTTTGTACTTCTTAATCCCGTCACCTTTTTCACCCATATTCCAAATCCCCTCCCACCAGACAACCATCAGTTTGTTCTCTGTGTTTGTGAATCTGTGTCTTTTGCTTTTTTGTTTGTTTTGTTCTTTAGATTCCACATATAAGTGAGATCATATGGTATTTGTCTTTCTCTGTCTTACTTATTTCACTTGGCATAATAACCTCTAGTTCTATCCATGTTGCTGTAAATGGTAAGATTTCATTTTTTATAGCTGAGTAATATTTAGTTATATACCTATATCTATATTTATATCTATATCTGTATCTATATCTATCACCTATCTATCTATCTATCTATCTATCATCTATCTAATCTTTCCATTTTATAAGATGTCATTTTGCAGGAGGCTAGCAGCTTTCAGTGGGCAGTGAGCATTTCAATTGGAATAACAAACATAAGTACAACTTTTAGATATGAAGACTTGAAAGGAGGAGTAGATTAGATTCACCTACCAGAGTATCAAAAGAAGTGCCATTAGTGGTCAAAAGCAGGACAAATTCCATTGAGGAAGATTATGACTTTAAGTTTCTTGGCTGAGGAGAAATGTGAGAAACTTTGTTGGTCTCTGTAGTTTTTTCTCCCCTTCCTCTCTCTTTCCCTTTCTTCCCTTCTTCCCTTCTCTTAACTTCCTTTTTTCTGTCCTCTCTTCCTCCCTCTCTTTCTCTTTTCTTTTCTTTCTTTCTTTTTCTTTCTTTCTTCTTTCTTTCTTTCTTTCTTTCTTTTTCTTTCTTTCTTTCCTTCTTTCTTTCTTTCTTCCTTCCTTCCTTTCTCTCTCTCTCTCTCTCTCTCTCTCTCTCTCTCTCTACCCCACCCTCTCTTCTCCTCCCACACACCCCTTATTTTTACTTATACTAAAAAATTGTTTGAAAAAATTGCATTTTGTTAAGTGGGCTGGCAGTTGTTAATGTGATAAATTTTGAGTACTAGAACATGAATCCTGCCTGCCACCTGTTTATGTATAGCCACATGAGCTAAGAATGATTTTTACATTTTTAAATGATTTTTAAAAGCATAGGAAAACTGTGTGACACAAAACCATTGTATAAAACTTAAATTCAGTGCCCACAAATTAATTTTATTGGAACACAATCATGCTCATTTATTTACACATTGTTTTTGGCCTCTGTTCAGTTACAACGCATAGCAAAGTAGTTACAATAGAGACCACATAGTCTGTAAAGTCTAAATTATTTACTATCTGGCCCTTCATAGAAAACCTTGCTGACCTCTGTTAAGAGGATTAATCTTCATTCTCAAAATCTTCAAAAATGTTGGAATTCAACCATTAGACCTTCCTATTTTAGACAGAGGAAATATATATATATATATATATATATATATATATATATATCACATCTTTTTTATCCAGCCATCTATTGATGGGTATGTAGGTTGCTTCCATATCTTGGCTATTGTAATAGCACTGCAGTGAACATAGATGAGCATATATCTTTTTGAATTAGTGTACTGGATTTTTTTGGATAAGTACCCAGAAGTGGAATTGCTGTGTCATAAGGTACTTCTATTTTTATTTTTAATTTTTATTTTATTTTATTATTATTTTTGTATGTTTTTACTTGGTCTATGTTTATCTTGGGTGGTTGCAAAACTAATGAAAATCATGATAGATTATGAAAGACACCCCAGGCCATCAGCAAAGGCACTGCATATGATAAATATTCATAAATTACAGCTAGTTTTATATTCTTGAAAACTGCACATTTACCCCTACCTCACTGGGATAAGCCAGTTTTGTTTTTGGCGATCTTCCTCCCTTTCTAATGCTTGACTAAAAAATCTTATTCATCTCCCACAAATTCTACAATCTCCAGGTAAGTCTGCACTATGGGTATGTTTTTATTAGTGATCCAATAAAATTTTTAAGATCATTAAGTCCCTAGTTTTTCACTGCCCCATCATGGGCACTATTAAATTAAAAAAGAATTTATACAAAAATAGCGCTGAGGTAGTAACATGGAATCTAGAACATCTATTCCAAATACATGGCAAAGGAACTAAAGAAAATCCAGAATTGTTTCTGTATAGTCCAGCAAATCTCCAGAGATTTTCAAACTAAGAATCTGAGGAAAAGATATTAAAGTGTAGGCAATTTTTTAAAAGTTTAACTGACAGAAAATCCAATTTTCATCATCTCAGTGATATCCACAAACATTATTAAAGCTAACAATAGAGGCTGGGTCTCTCTCACTGCAGACTGGCTGGTTAAGTAGGTCTAGAGTGTTAAAAGGGTAACAGTGCATCGAAAATGGAACACTTTTGGTTGTCGATTTTTTTGAATGTTTTCATACTTGGAAAAGACAAGGTCATATATTTCTTTAATGTTTACACTTGGTAGTGAAATTTGGAGGCTCAAAGCACACTGTAGGGCCAAGTTTAAACTCTAATATGAGCTCAGTAAGATCCCTTGTTATGGACAAGCCGGGGTAGGTGACACTTGGAACTAAAGCCAATCTCCCCCCCCCC
>NW_017732654.1:132541-135929 GCF_001890085.2 Hipposideros armiger
CTAGGCCGGCCCAGTGTATTTCCTTTTTGAGGAAGTGTCTATTCAGGTCCTCTGCCCATTTTTAAATTGGATTGTTTGTTTATTTTATGTTGAGTTCTGTGTGTTCCTTATAGATTTTGGATATTAACCCCTTATCAGATGTGTCATTGATGAATATCTTCTCTCATTCAGTAGGTTGTCTTTTCATTTTGTTGATGGTTTCCTAGCCACAGGGCTGTAAGGTGCAGCATAAGGAATACAGTCAATAATATTGTAATAATTATGTATAGTGGGTAACGGATGATTGGGGGGATCATTTTATCAATTATATAAATGTCTAACTGCTACACTGTATACCCGAAACTAATATAAAATAATACTGAATGTCTACTCTAATTGAAAAAATAACTAAATTTATATCTAGTGAACCTAGATTGCTAACCTATCTTCTAGACCAAATCAGAGCACAATTATAGTTATAGTTGTTTTGTTTGTTTGTTTTTAATTACCTGAACCACCTACAAGTATTTCTCACTGTTCTGTAGACCATGGCCACCACTTCCTTCTCTTTAGCTGCAAGTAATTATCAAAATACTTTTAAGCACCAACTTTCTGCCTTCGAGATAAAGAACTTTTATACTTCATTGATTTATTCACTGACTCATTCACTTATTTACTCAACAAATCTACATTTAACTTTTATAATATGCCCATCACTCTAGTAGGCACTGGAGATATAATGGGGTTCAAAATATTTATGTGGCAATGATTTCTCAATAAAACTATAATCTGTGTGAAACTGAGTTTATTAGGACAAGGGCTAGGCTTTAGACTGAGGATGTCCAGGTAGATATTTTGGACCCTTAATAAATAATTGACTGGGGGCTGCAGGAAGAATATTATGAAAGACCTGGGAAAATGGGACTTAATATCGAGTTCAGGAAATAAGGTGAGGCTTGAATTAAGCCACACGCCTCTAAATCACAAAGTTGAATCAGACCAAAGAGCCTCCAATCACCTGAGGTATGAGGCAAGACAAAAGTGTCCCAGCCAGGGAAGCTATCTCCTTGATCTCTGCTTTAACTTCTGAGCTTCCAACTCATATCTTGCCCCAATGGTGATGATGATGACTATTATGATGATGATGATGGTGATGATGATGATGAGAAAGTCAATGGTCAGAGAATTGGGGACTCTGACAACCTGTAAGGTCTTTAATCGTTCAAGAATGATTAAAATCCTTTCCAGTATATTATTCTTCTGAGAACAAGAGAAACAAACCCTCAAAAAGTAGGTTTCTGATTTATATTTTAATATTCTGAGTATTCCTTCAGGGTCCCAGAAGATGAATTATTTCTGAACTATGTGACCTTGTGCATATTACATAACTTCCTGGAGCTCCAGTTTCCAACTATACAAAAGGATGCTAAAACTGACCCTACATAACATTTGGGGTTGTGTTAGGAGAGTCCAATGATACTAAATGATATTAAAACATTTTAAAATTTGTTCAGTAATATATAAATTTAAGGAATTTTTATTTGAGAGTATCTCAGACCTTGAAAAAGCCTGCCTTAGCTATTGAACACAAGCTCCTTAAGAGTCTCATCTGTATGTTATTGCAGTAGAATAAATTATTTTAAGAATTTATAATAAAACTGAAATTGATGGATATTCTCATTTTATTATGCAGAAGATAGAATTGCCAATCAGATGAATTTAGAACTGCTTCTTTTATTCTTAATAAAGTGTGTACAGAGTTTGTATAATACCTGTTCACAGTCAGTTGAATGCATTCAGAGCTGTTCTAGACTGTTGTGCATCTCTTTATGAAAGGTGTTTTGTCTAATAGACTGAAGTAAAGGTTGTTGTACTTTATAAGACATGGGAGTGCATTATATATTCAATGTAGGAGAACAGAATTAAAGATCAGGGACCTAGTTTCATGATATCTCTGTTAATCATCAACACCACTAAGGTTTTGCAGTATGGAAAGTATAGCAGTAATCCAGAACGAAAATAAAAGCAACCCAAAGTTGTCAAGAGATGCAGTTCTTCTGGAACATAAATTTGGACACACTTATGATTCCTTCTTTTGTCCTACCACAATTTTTAAAAATCTGCATGCACCAAATTTACTTGTACTCTTTATCGTGTACACTTATGTCAATTTTGAAAAATGCATGGAGTCATTTAACAACCACCAAGATCAAGGTAAAAAATAGTTCCTACACCCCAGGATAAGTGTTCATGTTGCCTTTTTGAAGTCAAACCTTACTCCCATTCTAAACCATGGTCAATCCACTCTTGTTCCCTATAGCTTTGCCTTTTCCAGAGTGTCCTATAAATCTAATCATAAATAGTACATTGCATTTTCAGATTGGCTGCTTTCACTTAACATATAATGCATTTCAAATTCATCCATGGTATTACATTTATAACTAATTCATTTCTTTTTATTGCTGAGTAGTATTCGAGTGTATTAATTTATTACAGTTTGCTTGTACATTCATCTGTTGATGGACATTTAGGTTACTTTATTTTTGATTATGAATAAATTTGCTGTAAATATTCTATTACTGGTTTTTATATGAACATAGCATTTCATTTCTCTTCCCATAAATACTTAGGAGTACGACTGCTGGGCCAAATGGTAAGTATATATTCAACGTTACTAGAAACTACCTAATTGTTTTCTAAAGTGGTTTATCATTTTCTGTTCCCATCTGCAATGCATGAAAGTTCTAGTTGCTCTGCATTCTCTCCAGTATTTGGATTTATCAGGCTAATAGGTTTGTGATAGAAGTTCATCATTATCTTTTTTTTGTTTCTGTATATAGTTTGGCATGTGTGGTTTTTCATGAACGATCTACCAATCATATGAATTCTGTTACATGTAACCTGCCATTCCTCTGGATGTTTTCAAGATTTTATTTTTAATTTTTAAACGTTTGATTATCATGTATCTGGGCATGGTATTCATTCAGTTTATCATTTTTATATTATGCAGTACTTTTTGAATCTGTGCATTCATGTTTTTCATCAAACTTGAGAAATTTTAACTGTATTGTATTCAAATATATTTTATGTACCAGTATTTTTCTCTCATTCAAGGACTACATTGACAAAAATATTAGGCCTTTTGATATTGTCCCACAGACCCTTGAGGCTCTGTTGATTTTGCTCAACTTATTTTCTGTCTGCTATTCTAATTGCATAATTTCTCCTCATTTATCTTGAAGTTCACTTACTATTTCCTCTGTGATCTCCATTCTGCTATTGAGCCCAACTCTGAAGTTTTTGTTTTGGATTCTGTATTTTTCAGGCTTAAAATTTCCATTTGGATCTTTAGCTTATATATATATATATATATATATATATATATATATATATATATATTTCTTTTTAG
>NW_017732654.1:137104-149308 GCF_001890085.2 Hipposideros armiger
GCTTGTTTGCACTTCAGTGGGCCAAATCAAATCTGATATTGTTTTACCTTTTATTTGGTGTGTGGAAGGTGTGCGGAAGAGGGGGTAGTCTTATACGATGAGTATATAACAAACTCTGTATTTTGAGTGGAAATGTTAGGGGGTCGTCTTATACGCCCAGTCGTCTTATACGCCGGCAAATACGGTATGTGCTCCAGGGGCCTGCTGTTTGGCTCAGTTGGTTAAGAGTTTGCTTGGGATCACAAGCTCTGAGCAGCAGGGCCACCAGTTTGGTTCCCACATGGGCCCAGTCACACTGCACCCTCTACAGCTAAGATAATGAACAACAGCTCAACCTGGAGCTGAGCTGTCGTGAGTGGCTGGTGATGGTGTAGGCTGCAGCCCCTGCTGCAGTGGGGTGCTGTGAGCTACCTTGAATGGCTGGAAGCCAGTGTGAGAGGCCAGCAGCTGGCAAGAGCTGCCGTAAGCCGCTGTGAGTGGCAGTCCAATGGTCAGCGACAGACTGCCTCAGTCAGGAAGAGCACAATGATCATAATACCAACATGGGCCAATGAAGCAGCATCCTCCACAACTAGACTGAAGCACAAAAGGACAGAACTTGTCTGTTCCCCTCCCCTGATTCCCCAACGCTGTTCCCCTCCCCCAATTCCCAAATAAAATCTTTAAAAAATATATATATATATGTGCTCCAATGTTCATTGCACCTTTATTTACAGTGGCCAAGACATGGAAAGAACTAAAGTCTCCTCAATGGATTATTGGATAAAGAAGATGTGGTATATATACACAATGGACTACTATACTGCCATAAGAAAAGATGAAATCATGCCATTTGTGACAACATGGATGAATCTTGAGATTACTATGCTAAGCGAAATAAGTCAGATAGAAAAACTCAAGAACCATATGAATTCACTGATATGTGGGATATAAAACTGAAAACAACAAAGGAACAAGACAAACAAAGAAACAAAAACTCATAGACACACACACAATATTTTAGTGGTTACCAGAGTGTCAGGGGGAATGGGTGTGGTAAATGACAGTAAAAGGGATCAAATATATGGTGATAGAAGGAGAACTGTCTTTGAGTGGTGAACACACAATGTGACATATTAATGATGTATTACAGAATTGTACATGTGAAACCTATGTAACTTTACTAACCATTGTCTCCCCAATAAACTTTAATTTTTTTAAAAAATTGTTATTTTAGTATCCAATCAACTCAGTTATGTTCAGACAGCAAGTTTTATCTTGCTTTCTATGAATGGTGGTTTGATTGTTCATTTTTTTAAGCTTTTGCTGTGCTGTTTGAATCTGATCAGCACATGTACCACTCAGCAGTTACTCTGGGACTTGAGTGTTGTTTTATAGCATATTTTAGTTCTCATAGTATCTGCAGTATTTCCTCATGTGTGTTCTTTGCATGTACAGACTGGAGTGAGGTAGGACTTATGTCAGTCCCTACACAGTTTTAGGGGATTCGCTTATTCGCACTCTGTTCTCATAGTGATTTTCACCACATTCTCCAGCTCCCAGGGACCACTTTCCCCATATTTCTTTGGTGAGTAGGACAAGTTTTAGCTTCAATCTGTTGTTTTGAAGTCCCTTTAAACTGAGCTTCATTTGGGATGAAGTGGAAGAAAAAAGATAGACTGCCCACATTCTTTGAACAACATGACCCATTTTCCTGGTTCATCTATTAGGAGAGAACTTCTTTTAGGATTTTAAATTGTGGGGCCACTGAAATCACAGCAGTACGTGCAATCTAGGGATGTCTCCAGAGCCAGGCTGAGAGAAAAGAGATATTTTTTTAGTAGCAAAACAATGGGGATGAAAAGAACAATGAAATACCATGACACACTTATTAGGATGGCTAAATCAAAATAACTGACAATGCCAGCTGCTGATATGGATACAGAGCAACAAGAACTCTCATTATTGCTAGTTGGAGTGCAAAATGGCACAATCACTTTCAGAGACAGGTTGGCAGTTTCTTGCAAAGCTGAACATAGCCTTATTATATAATCTAGCAATCACACTTCTTGGCATTTATCCAAATGAGTTGAAAGCTTATGTCTACAGAAAAATCTGCGCATGAATGTTTATATCAGCCTTATTCATAATTGCCAAAATGTGGAAATAACAAGATGTCCTTCAGTAGTTGAATGGATAAATCAACTGGGTCCATCCATACAATGCAATATTATTCAATGATTTAAAAATGAGCTATCAAGCCACAAAAAGGCATGGGGGATGTTAAATGTATATTGCTAAGTGAAAGAAACCAATCTAAAAAGATTACACACTGTTTCATTCCAATTATATGAATTTCTGGGAAAAGCAAAGCTACAGAGTCAGTGAAAAAAGGTCATGGTTGTCAGAGGATTTTAGAAAGGGTTGAATAGGTGAAAGATGGCATTTTTTAGGGCAGTGAAAGTATTCTGTATGATTCTGAATGGTAGCTACATGACAGTATACTTTTACCAAAACCCAGAAAACTGTATAGTAAAGAGTGACACTTAATGTATGAAAATTAAAAATAAACCATTTAGGAGGTTGGGGGATCCCATGATGGATTTCAGTGACAAAAAATACATAAATGCATCACATGTATGAAACAACTGAACAAGCGGAGGATGTCAAAATAGTATAATTTTGGAAATGGATGGAATCTGTAAGATTAAAGACATAAATAACTATATATGAGCATTGTACGCTAGTTGTTAAAACCATTTCCTAGGGGGGTATGAGTTGACAATTCTTGAAACCACTATACATGTATACTAGGGTGAAACCAATAAGTGGATGGCAGATGGTGGGAGACAGTTTTCTCACTGTTGTCATGGAAAGTTATAGATAAGTAAGGGTAGAGAATAAAATGATCCATGTGTTAATGAATTACAGTTGGAGACATTAGTAAGAACTTATGTTTAGCTCAATATAGATACAAATATATAGATACAAATAGATATAGATAGAGATATAGCTATGTATAGAAGTTTGTATATACACATCTATTTTTTTTTTGCTCTGACAGTTGAGAAAGCATAAAAGCAACAACCGTCATACCAATGAGTACACCTAGCACCCAGATTTTAGTTACTTTTTTTTCTTTTTTCATTTAAAGTTTATTGGGGGTGACAATTGTTAACAAAGTGACATCGATTTCAGATGTACTTCAATAGATGATTGAATAAAGAAGTTATGGTATGTATATGTACACAATGGAATATTATTCTGCTATAAGAAAGATGGAATAGTGCCGTTTGCAACATGGATGGATCTTGAGATTATAATGCTAAGCAAAATAAGTCAGACAGATCTTAATTTCTAACACCATTCTCCCATAAAAGGAACCAGAGATTATTTTATAAATGAATGATTATAAGACTGTGGCAGGAAATATACAAAATGAGCTCGGAGCATCTTGTAATGTCAGCAAATAAGAAAATTCTCTATATATATATATATATATATATATATATATATATATATATATATATATATATATGAACCAAAACACAATTATGTCAAAAGATACCAGGATCCAAATGAAAGAGCTTCCAATTTTCAAAGCCGGAAACATTTGAGCAATAAAATAAAGTACTATTAGAGTATAGCTTAAAGTATAAAATAAATATTCATAAGTCAAACTGATATAAATGTTAAACAAGTAAGTAAATGGGGGAGAAAAAACTTTCTAAGCAGAAGCATCACAAATTATTTATGTAGATACTCTGCCTTTAGGGAGGTAGAAAACTACTCTTTATACCAGGTCCTCAAATAATGTCATTTTGCTCCATGTTCTTTTATTATAATGTAAATAATAATAATAATAATAATAATAATAATAATAATAATAATACAAATCAGTTCCCACCTAGGAGAATGTTCAAAATATTCTCTCCATGTCTGCATGGGGTTTATTCAGGGACTCCAGTTTTCTCCCACACCCCAAAGATGTGCACATGAGGTGAAGTGGCATGTCTACATAGTGTGAGTTTGTATGTGATACACTCTGTGATCAAAGTGCATCCTGTTCAGGGTGTGTTCCTGCCTGGCATCCTGAGCTCCCTGGATAGGCTCTTGTCACTCTACACACTGAACTGCAATAAACAGATTGGAAAGTAATTATCTGACTTGTTTTTATTTATCTTTATTAAATGTATGTATAGCTCACATGTTTAATAGAAGTGTTTGAGTCTTTATTTAAAAGTTTGGTAATTTTATTTAAGATTTTTATTAAAAATATAGCTAACATACAACATTATATCAGTTTCAGGTATACACCATAGCTGTTCAACATTTATATACTTAAAGAAGTGATCACCATAAGTACAGCAACAATCTGACACCATACTATGCTATCACAATATTATTGACTATATTCCCCATGCTGAATGTTACATGCCCATGACATTTATTTTATACCTGGAAATTTGAAACTATTATTTCCCTTCATCTTCCCCTTTTTTAATTTTTCAATTACACTTAACATTCCATATTATTTTATATTAATTTCAGGTGTACAGCCTAATGGTTAGACATTTGTACAATTTAAGAATGATCCTCCTGAATAGTCTAGTGCTCACCTGGCACTATGCATAACTATTACAATATTATTGACTATATTCCCTATGCTTTACTTTACATACCAATGATTATTTTTTAACTACTAATTTGTACTTCTTAACCATTCACCTTTATTCACCCTGTTTCCCAAACCCCCTCCTATCTGGCCACCATCAAAATATTCTCTGTTTCTATGAGTGTGTTTCTGTTTTGTTTGTTAGTGTATTTTTTGTCTTTAGATTCCATGTATAAGTGTAATCCCATTACACTTATCTTTAAGTGTCATACATCACTCAGCACAATACTGTTCGGGTCCATCCATACTGATGTAGATTGCAAGAATCCATGGAGTCAAGGGAATTGTAATACATATGTATGATATATGAGGGAGGGAATGGGGCAGCGGATTGAGGGAGGGGTTTGTCACTTTGAGGGGTAAAAAGTATAAATATTGCACTGTATTGTACAGCTGAAACTAATTTTAAAAAAGTTTATTTCACAATAAAAAAAGAATCTGTGGCTAAGCAATATTCCTTTGTATATAAGAGGTATGACAATTAAATTGGCGAACTTTGTTGCAACGATGTTGCTAATCTTTTTTTATATCACAGGGATCATGCATTATGATTTTTTACCAATTGGATAAACAGCTAACCAAGTTTACTATTTGGAAGTGCTGAAAAGGCTGTGTGAAAAAATTAGATGACCTGAACTTTTCATCTACAGTTCATGGTCCCGGCATCACGACAATGCACCAGCTCATACAGCACTGTCTGTGAGGGAGTTTTTAGTCAGTAAACAAATAACTGTATTGGAACAGCCGCATTACTCACCTGATCTTGTTGTACCCAATGACTTCTTTCTTTACCTAAAGATAAAGGAAATATTGAAAGGAAGACATTCAGGGGGCCAAGGGTAATATGACGACAGCTCTGATGAGCATTCCAGAAAAAGAGTTCCAAAATTCCTTCGAAGGGTGGACTAGGCACAGGCATTGGTGCATAACTTCCTAAGGGTGCATAGCTTTGAAAGTGACCATAATGATATTCAGCAATGAGGTATGTAGCACTTTTTCTAGGATGAGTTCGCAAACTTGTCATACTTCGTGTGTTTGTGTGTTTTTGTGTGATGTGCATTTGTAAAAATCTGCCATCTTGTAAATGGTCATGAGTGTTCAGATTGTATCCCATTAAATTGGAGGAAACTTTTATCTTTTTTTAGGGGGATCAGGTGGAACAGCAAGGAAATTTCTATTTCTATTTATTTGTATTTTTGTTATTTGAGTATTTCACTAAGTGCTTACTTTAATTTTGTAATAAGAAAGAGGTAAAAATGAAATTTAAAAGACGTTGTCAAGTTACTCCAGACCTGAGTAGAACTAATCAAACAGTGAACCCATTAGATAGTATAATATTGTGTAGATTATGACAGCTTTGCTAAGATTTCTTTGAGAGGTAAAATTATTTGACTGTATTTTAAATCAAATGAACATCATGTACACATATTCAAATTTATAAAAATATAAATTATAAAGCTTATAACAATTTCAGAATTAAATATATGAATAATCATAATAAGAATCGAGTCTCTGATAGTTGCACACATACAAATTTCCTTCAAAATTCATAGATAGCTATATATAATAATAAGAGGAAATTGGAGGGACAGAGACAGAGAAAAGCAGACAGAGAGACAGACATGAAGGAAGAATGAAAAGAAAGAAAGAATGAAGGGGAAGAAAAAATGATACGAAGAAGGAAAATTATTATTTACCACAGAAGACAAATAATAAATGTACAAAATATAGGCTTCTGGGGGCCGGCCGAGTGGCTCAGTTGGTTAAGAGCTCACTCAAGAGTTTGAGCTCTGAGCAACAGCGGTTTGAGTCCAGCCCGAGCTGAGCAGCCGCTGAGCTGCCAACAGGTAGCAGGATGGCTCAGCTAAAAAAAAAAAATAGGCTTCTGGTCAAGAAAGCAAATTAGGTAAATGCTTTGCTGGCCTCCTCCCAAGACCATGTCAAAATTACAACTAAACCACAGAACACCCATTACTGAGAGCAGCATGAAGTCTAGCTGAAAAGAAGTCCTAAAACTAAGGATGTACAAAAGAATTTATGTCAAGACTGGTAGCAGGTGTGGAGGCATGGAACAGGCTTGTTCTACACACACATATGGCATTTAAAAATTGGGAAGAATATCTCAACTGCGGAGTTCCCTCTTAAGGAGAGAGAGGTCTCAGCCCCACAGCAGGTTCCCCAGCCCTGAGTTCCAGTGCCAGGTAGTGAAGTCCCCATAAATTATGGCTGTGAAAACCAGCAGAGATTGTGGCTTAGTGAGACTCAGGGTGACTAGAGTCCCAGACTTTCTTATTAAAGGGTCCATGCATACACTGGCTTGTAGGTGGACTCACTCTCTCTGAGCTCCAGTGCTGGGGCAGCAGCTCAGAAAGCTCCAGGGACATACAGGGAGGAAATGAATTGTCTGGCTGCATGGCAAGGGCTAGAGGGGCAGCTTTATCACAGAAATAAGTGTTATCTGGAGTCATTGTTCTTTTGGTGAGCCTTTCTCCAACCCAGTGTGCAGAAACAAGCAGGTGCTATATCTGTGTCTACATCAACCTAGCTAACACAATTTGTCTCACCTTAGTGATTCCTTGAGACCCCTACCAAACCCAACTTCCAGGCTCACCGATGTCACATCCAGGGGCTTTTCCCTCCAAATGGCTTGTCTTGGCTCATAGCATGGAATTTCCTAAAATCTCTCAAAGGTTCACAAACACTGAAAAAGCAGCAATTGGCCTTGACATACCTCTAGTTAAGTAACCCCAAGTCTGGCACTTGTGGCAGCCAGCTCAGTTTTCAGCTTAACTTCTCCCAGGTACCTCCAAGCCCATCACAAATGGAAAATATCTGAATATCACTTTGGAGCTCATACCAAGTGGCCCCAGGCAAAACACAGACAGCCCCTGAACTTGGCCTTCCGCAGAGCCCCTCCTAAGAGGCCCCAGAACCAACACACCCAGTAGCACACTTCAGACCACACTAGAGCAACTCCCAAACATCTTCACAATTGACAAACCTAAAGGGTAGACTTGGAAGGCACCAGAAAATGAGTAAAACAAATCTGCTCCATAGGATGAGAGCCTATATAGCAGCTTCTCCACTGTAATCAGGGCCAGTCCTCAAAAACAATCAGCTTGAGGGTTAAGTCCTACATTGATATGCAAACAGCAACCAAGGCTCATCTATAACAAAATGGTACACACAACCCACACATGGGACACTCCTGGAGCACTTGGTGCAGGTACCAAGGGTGAATATGCCACTGGGCCCCATAGAACACCTGTAACATAATGCCAATCTACAAAAACTGGGAGACATAGCAACTCTGCCTAATACATAGAAACAAACAGAGGGAGGCAGCCAAAATGAAGGGACAAAGAAACGTATCCCAAGTGAAAGAAAAGAACAAATCTCCACAAAAAGAACTAAACAAAATGCAGGGAAGCAATCTACAAGATGCCGAGTTTAAAAAAAACTTATTATATGGATGTTGAATAATACCAGTGATAACTTCAATAAAAACAGATAGAAAACATTAAAAAATAGAGATACAAAACAAAAAAGAACCAATCAGAAATGAAGAATACAATAACTGAAATGAAGACTATTAGAGGGAATCAATAGTAGAATAGATGTTTAGGATCAAATCATCAATTTAGAAGATAAGGTAGCAGAAAACACCCAATGAGAACAACAAAAAAGAAAAAAATAATTTAAAAAATGAAGAGTGTTTAAATGGCCTCTGGAACAACATCAAACATGCCAACATTCACACTATAGGGCTACAAGGAGGAGAAGAGAGAGAGCAAAGGATTGATAACTCAATTAAAGAAATTTTGACAGAAAACTTCCCCTCGGCAAAGGAGTTAGACATGAAAGCCCAGGAAGCATAGAATATCCCAAATAAGATAAACCCCAAAAGGCCTACTCCAAGACACATCATAATTAAAATGCCAAAGTTTAAAGATAAAGAGTCTTTAAAGCAGCAATGTAAGAGCAGTTAATTAACTACAAGGGAGCTCCCATAAGGCCATTCACTGGTTTCTCAACAGAAACTATGCAGACCAGAGGGGTTGGCACCAAATAATCAAAGTGATGAAAAGCAAGGATGTACAACCTACTACCAGCTCTACCCAGCAAAGCTATCATTTAAAACCCAAGGACAGGTCCGGCGACTGGCTCAGTTGGTTAAGAGCTCGCTCAATAGTTTGAGCTCTGAGCAACAGTGGTTCGATTTCCAGACCACGCTGAGCTGCCACTGAGCTGCCAACAGGTGGCAGGATGGCTCAGCTAAAAAATAAAAAATACAATAAAACCCAAGGACAGGTAGAGAGCTTCCCAGACAAAAAGAAGCTAAAGGAGTTCATCACCATGAAAACAGTATTACAAGAAATTTTAAAGATACTTCATAAGAAAAATAAGGAGACGATAAATTAAAAAATGAATAATAAAATGGCAATAAGTACATATGTATGAATAATTACATGCATGTGTATTAAATGCTCCAATCAAAACACATAGGGTGACTGAATGGTTAAGAAAACAAGACCATTATGTATACTGCTCACAACAGACTCACTTCAGATCAAAAGACATAGAGACTGAAAGTAATAAGATGAAAAATGGAAACAGAAAAAAAAATCTGGAGTACCAATACCCATACCAGACAAAATAGACATTAAAACAAAGGCTATAACAAGAGACAAAGAAGGATCCAGTAATCCCACTTCTGGGCATTTATCTGAAGAAATCCAAAACATTACTTTGAAAAGACATGTTGATGGCATGCATTATTTATAATAGCCAATATATGGAAGCAATCTAAGTATCCATCGATAGAGGAATGGATAAAGAAAAGTGGTACATAATACAATGAAATATTACTCAGCCATAAAAAAATAAAGTCTTGCCATCGGCAACAACATGGGTGGTCCTAGAGGGTATTATGCTCAGTAAAATAAGTCAGACAGAGACAAATACTGCATAATTTTACTTACATATAAAATTATAAAAACAATACATGAACAAACAAAACAGAAAACAACTCAAATACAAAGAACATTTTGATGGTTGCCAGATTAGAGGGGCTTGGGGGAATGGGTGGTGAAAAGGGGAAAGGGATTTCCAAGTACAAATTGGTAGTTACAAAATAGTCATGGGAATATAAAATACAGCATGAGGAATATAGTCAATAGTATTGTAATAAATGTGTATGTTATCAGGTAAGTACTAGATTTAATAAGGTAATCACTTCAAAAATTATATAATTGTGTAATCATTGAAATGTGTACGCCTGAAATTAATATAATATTGTATGTTAACTATAATACAAAAATTTAAAAATATTTGAAAAAAATATTGATAGGCTTTACCAAATGTTTGGAAGCAGAATCTGAGAGAAAGAGGAGATTTGAAAATCATTCCAAAACTTCTGACAAGTGAAATTTGAAATGGAATTGCTTTTTATATAAGACAGGATAGAGTAAAAGGAAAAAAATTGAGTGAAAGGCTAATCTGTGGGTTTCAATAGGTTAATTTAAGATATTTACAATCAGTGAAATGGAAAAGTTGAATTGGTCATTGGAGATGGGAGTCTGGAATTTAGGAGAATGTCCAAGCTGCAGATAAATACATAAATACATTTGGGAGACTGAAGCATATTGCTTTTATTTAGGTCCATGAGTCTTATACACAAATTCTTTCATCTTTTTTTTCTTCTTAAAATTTATTGGAGTGACACACAATGTCCATAACCTTTAATACAACTGAGACCTTTGTTCTTAAAGAGAAGCATCTGATATTTCATCCATCGTATACACACACACACACACACACACACACAATTAAGTTCAAAAACTCATCCTAGAAAATGTGCTGCATACCTCATTGCTGAATATCACTACAGTCGCCTTCGAAGTACATTCCTTGGGAAGCTATGCACCAACACCAGCACCTAGTCTAACCTTCAAAGCAATTTTGAAACTCTTTTTCTAAAATGGCTATTATAGCTGTTGTCATATTAACCTTGATGTCCTGAATGTCACCAAATATCTTCCTTTCAATATTTCCTTTGTGTTTGGGTAAAGAAAGAAGTCATTGGGAATCAGATCAGATGAGTAGGGAGAGTGTTCCAATACAGTTATTTGTTTACTGGCTAAAAACTCGCTCACAAACAGTGCCATGTGAGCTGGTGTATGGCTGTGATGCAACAGCCATGAATTACTGGTGAAAAGTTCAGGTCATCTAACTTTTTCACGCAGCCTTTTCAGCACTTTCAAATATTAAACTTGGTTAATTGTCCAGTTGGTACAAATTCATAATGAATAATCCATCTGATATCAGAAAAGGTTAGCAACATTGTTGCAACAAATTCAAGTACTTAATTGTCAGACCGTGTGTGTGTGTGTGTGTGTGTGTGTGTGTAATATTCCATTCCTAGTTATATATCAGTTGAAACACATATTTATTTTCACAAAAGGGTGTGTGGAGCTGGCTGGGATCAGTCAGGGACGCTGAGGCTGTAAACTGGCAAGCTACAGGCCTCCATGTTAGGGTGAGCAGCTCGAGAGCAGCTTAAAAGTTACAGACCAGAGCTGCAGTAAGGGTTACGCCTGACAGCTGTGAAGCTGACAGGCTCTTATGCCTTGGGGAGCGGCGTGGGAAGGTTGCTGACTCATCTCCACTGTGCTCCAGAAGAAAAGCAGCTAACGTCACAGACAACCTTAAAAGTTACAGAGTGGATAGTCATCCTGTTAACAGTTTCTACTTGTTACACTTTGTTCTGTTCCACATCGGAAAGATTGCTCCCTGCTTAGTAATAAGGGAATTGCTCCCTGATAAGAAAAAATTGTTTCCTATATAACCAGTGTATATCAAATAAAGGAGGTCTCAGTCTGCCATCAGCTGTCTGAGTCCCTCCTGTTCCCAGCTTTTGTTTCTGTCTCTTTCTTTTCTTTTTTTTTAAATTTTTTTATTGTTAGTTTCAGGTGTACAGAATAATGCAGTAGTTATCCTTTTCACCCTCAGAAAGTAACAACCCCCATCTCCCCATTATTGCCCTCCCCCCTGATATCATGCTTATCTATTACAATTCCATTGACTCCATTCCCACACTCTACTCCATGTCCTGTGACTATATGTATATATCATTAAGTTGACATACAATATTATTCAACATCAGCTTCAGAAATAGTGTGGTGGTCAGTCCTCTACACTGACTATGAAGTGGTCTCCCCCACAAGACATGAGTCCATCTGGCCCCCTAATAAATATTTACAACATTATTGATTATATACCCCAGACTGTCTTTTTCTATCCCTGAGGATATATTGTAGTTACCAATTTGTATTGTCTCATCCCTTCCCCTTCTCTTTCATCCCCACCCCCTCCCAACTAGCAACCCTCAGTTTTTCCTCTGTGTCTCTGAGACTATCTCCATCCACACTTCCCATCCATTCAGTTCCTTAGAATCCACGTATAGGTTAGATCATATGATATTTGTCTTTCTCTGACTGACTTATTTCACTTAGCATAATGTTCTCTAGTTCCATCCATATTGTTGCAAA
>NW_017732654.1:151144-161877 GCF_001890085.2 Hipposideros armiger
TTCTTAACCATCGCGCCACTCGGCCGGCCCTCCTTGAGCATTCTAATAATCAGTGTTCTAAACTCTGCCTCCGATAGTTTGTTTACCTCTATTTCCTCTAATTCCACAGATTCAGGAGGTTTCTTCTCTACTTTTATTTGGGATGTGTTTCTTTGCTTCCCCATTCTGGTTTACTCTTTGTGTTTACTTCGATGAAATAGATAGATCCCCTTGGTCTCTGAGTCTTTTCTGGGTAGACTTATGTGGTACATGTCCTTCTATTTGAATTGCTCAGACTCCCTTTTCTCCCTTGTGTGTATTCCAGAGGTGTTCCTTGTGTTATGTGCCTTCTCCTGTTGAGGTCTAGTTTTTATTGCTTTTGGTTTGTCAGTAGGTGGGCTTGACTCCCAAGCTGACTATCCGTGAGGATTAGCTGTGTCCAAAGTTTATGAACCGTTGTGTGAGGGTTGACCCCTCTGATGAAGCTTGGCCCCAAGGGGCTCTTGTGCCTGTGGCAAGTTCCCTTTGAGTGTGAATCTTGTAGGTGAGACCCTGTAATGCTCTGGTTTTATCTAAAAGTGGTCTCTGGGTGTGATGATTCTTGTGCTCCTTGCCTGGGCCCCACTGCAGAGCGTGTTTTATTGCAGAACAGATCAACAAGCACAAACACAACAGCCACCAAAGGTAACCAGATACTCTCTGATGTACAAAACAACCATCACCCTACACACCACATGTATAGAAATAACAATCAAGCACAAGGAGAAAAACAAATGAGCAGAAACAAAACAATGGCAACAAGAAAAGAAGGGGGAAAAAACTTGCAGAAAAAATGGAAAGGAGGAGGAAAATCAAGCTATAACAAAGAAGCAAGAAAGAAGGGAGAGAGAGAAGTTAGAAGAAAAAGAAAGAAAGAGAAAAATACAGAGAGAAAATATGTATATATGTCTACACCCCCATATATATGGACATATATATCCACATATATGCACCTTTATATATGTCTATATAATAAACTAAAATTACTAATGAAATAGAAAAATCCAAAAACAACCAATGCAAGGAATCAATGGGAAAAAACAAAACCAAACCCCAAAACATCCAAGAGAACCCAATTAACAAGAACAATATAACCTATCAAAAGAGAAACCCCAACTTGGCTTAAGTCCGCCAAGCTCTCCCCAGGTTTTCCTCTGCAATACACACACTCCTGTGTGTCTTATGGGGGAAGAGACAGCCGCCTTAGTATAAGTCTATTTTAGATGAGTGGAGTTATGAGGTGTGATTGGTAGTTTTTTTACAAAGTCAGTGTTATTTCTGCTCCTGTCTGTACAGAGGCACTCTGATCTCTGTGCAGTGGACTGGATGTGTGTCTTCGGGTGCTCTTTCCACTGGGGCTGTTGGAGGGTGGGGGATGGAGTTTTCAGAGCTGCTGGTAGGCTTTCCTGTGCCTCAGTAGCCAAAGCTGTTCTGCTCCCATATGCAGCCTTTTCTCATGTAAATTACTCAACCCCCAGGGAGTCAAAGCACTTTTGTTTTGACTTACTCCTCTCTTCAGGAGACAGTCTCTGGCTCTGGCAGGGAGGGGAGCTAAGGTTTCTGAGGGAGGGTGGGAGTGTGCACTTATCTATGCAGTTTATTTTTCCTATCTTAGGGAAAAGGGGGCAAGGGAAATAAAAAAAAGAAAGAAAAAAAATAGGAAAAAGAAAAAAAGCACCCTCCAAAGTCAGGCACCCCCTGGATAAGCAGCTCATGTCTCCACAGCTGTGGGGTATGGGCTGCGTCTCCACACTTCTCACTTCCCTCTTCTCCTGCTCCCCAGTTTGAGATTTCTGCCTCAGAAACTGCACGCCCTGGGGCTGACTCCGGGCGGGAACGGTCAGCACCAGAGGCTGAGCCCATCCAGATGCTGCAAAACACTCTGCCTTGTCTTGGATTCCCTCAGCTCTGCAGCTGCGGGCACAGACAGACTGTGCCTCCGTTCATGCCCTCCTCTCTCCGTTCTGCTTCACGCCCGGCCTGAGGATTCTGCTTTAGCACGGGCTGGAGGAGTAGGGAGTGAGCCGTGGAGACTCTCGGATCTGCTCTCTGAGACCCCCAGTCTCAGCAACCACGGGCGCAGTCTGTGTCTCCATAGGCCTCGCCTCCCTCTTCCCCCACTCGCCCGGTCTGCCCACCTTTAAGTACTTGATGTGGGAGTCCCTTCGCTGCTCAGCATGCTTTGTAGAGATTTGTTTTCTGTGCTCCAGCTGCTCAAATTGCTGTGGTTTGCAAGGAAGAACTCAGGGAGCTCTCCTCACTGCTGCCATTTTTTTTTGTCTGTCTCTGTCTCTTTCTTTCTTCGTCTCCCACCCAATTTTCCCAGGTGCGATCCTGGCTGGCAAGTCAGGAACTCTGGTTTGGCGCATCTGTAATGTCAAAAGGGCACATTTAAGACTGTTTATGAGAGTAGTACTTACAATATTCCAGACTGGAAACAACTCACATGTCATTCTAGGTAGAAAGTATAAGTAAATTCTGGTGAATTTGTACAATGGAATACTATGGAGCAATGAGAATGAATGAGCTATAACTCCTTTCAGCAACATGGATAAATCTCTTACACATAATGTAAATCATATGAAGCCAGACAAAAAAAAAATTGTATGTTGTTCTTGTTCATATATGTAGAATGGGAAGAAAAGTGTGAGAAGTCCACATGATGATTTACATTGGTGGGTAGTGAGTTGAAGTGGGGCACAAGGGGCCCTTCTGAGATTCAGGTACTGTTCCTTTTCTTGAACTCTGTGCTGGTTACATCATTACATTCACTTTGTGAAAAGCCATCAAACTACACACTTATGATTTGCATACTCTTCTGTATATATGTTGTATTTCAATAAAGTGTTTATTTAAAATATCAAAAAAAGAGGAAACTGTAAAATTGAACCCATAATCTTCAACTTTATTGTGTGAAGCCTTTACCTTCACAGTATTTTGTCTTATTTTATAGTTGTCATCTAACTTGCTTCCCTTTCACTGGTAGATTCACGGTTACCTTCACATTTACTTGCAAATAAAGAAATTAGTCTTCTGTTGCCTTTGCCAAAGGGCAACATCAACTTTACTTTTCAAGAGAAAAAAACATACAAATTTAATATAGTGTAGTGGTCTGTGTCATCCATTTAAACAGTGACATTTGGAATGTAGATAAGAGCAATTATAGTCTAACTAATGAAGCAATCTACTGACTGCTGATAAAGATTTCTGGCCCAATAGGAAGAATGAACAGTGTTTTGGTGGAACTGAATGGTGGTAGGTATGGAAGAAATTGGGGTGGGTAGAGTTATAGGCACACCCCTCAAATCACACTCTTTTTGAAATTACTTAAATCATTTAAACCTGACATGATACCTCAATGATATCATCTATGATTTGTGTATTGTGAAATATGGGATTTCTTGATTATACAAGGGGGGAGATTCTCATTTCCCTCAACAAAGTAATCTGAGGACTCTTTGTACAAAATATCACAATAGGAAAAAGTATACTTTGATGTGTCAGTGTAAATAAATCAGAGACATATGGACCTGAACTTTCTTTCATTTAAAGACTCAAGAAGGATTCTAAACACTTCAACCAGAATATTATAAGTTTAAGGATGACATATTAAGCTGAATCTATGGCATTTAGTCTGAAGATTAAAAAAATTCAACTGAAAACAAGGTCAGCCCTCTGTAGTCAAGTGTGCATTTGTTACAGTAGAAAGTGAACAGATACAGTCCATTACATTCTGATTTTCCAGTTTTTTTAATTTTCTCCTATCATTAATTTTGTACAGTTCCCTGTCTCATAATTTATTCAGTTCATCTTCTCAGTGACCATTTGGTAAGAAAAAGAAAACCCTACATAATGAAAAATGAATGTCTGAGTGGTTACATTAACCTAATATTTATCTCCAGCTAGGCATAAAGTTGAAATAGCTGGGATATTTATTGGATTATCTGTAGATTTTTATTTCCTGCACAAGTGCTCCCCATCATTAGTGCCAATAATCAATACCTTGAATGATTTGACATTCTATTCTTCCTTTTTCATCACTTTGTTATTATTTTGAGCCTTAATATTTTATTATAGATTTTATTGGGGAATTTGGGGAGGGAAACAATGTTGGGGAATTGGGGAAGGGGAACAGCCAAGTTGTTGTCCTTCAATCTTAGTTTTGGAGGGCACAGCAAGCTCAGCTCCAAGTCTGTGTTCCATTAATTGTGGGTGGGTATAACCACCATCCCATGTGGGAGTCGAACCAGCAGCCTCATTGTTAAGAGTGTGCACTCTATCCTCTCAGCCACCCAGGCAGCAGCTCAGCTCAAGGTGCTGAGTTCAGTCTTTAGTTGTGTGTGTGCATAGCCCACCATTTCAACTGGCAGCCTTGTTGTTAGGAGCATGTGTTATCACCAGCTGAGCCATCCTTCCACCTGTTGGCAGCTCAGCAGCAGCTCAGCTTAAAGCACAGCATCACTGGCCCATGTTGGAATTGAACCAGTGACCCTGTTGCTTAGAGCTCGCACTCTTTGGCAAGCTCTTAACCAACTGAGTTACTCAACTGGCCCGAGCCTTAACGTTTTTGGACAAAAATGTGTCCATTCCTAGAAGTTATATGAATTCTTTGTTCTCTCTGTATCTGTAGTCAAACGTGCTTCTAACACCTGAGAATGATTTTCTGGGGGAGAAAAAAAGCTTAGTTTTATTTTGTTCAGTAGGAAACATTAGCGTTTGTCAGCCAAAGTTTTCTCCTTGCTGTGTGCCAAATTTTCAGGTTCATTAAACAATTTGTAACTTCAGCAGCCCAAAATACAAACTGAAAAAGTGTTGGTCATCTTATGCCATGAAACCCATTGATATGGACTCTCTTAATGGCAATTTAGCTAGACAGGAGTTGGCACAAACTGAAGAGATTTGGGGTAATGTTTTACTTTATTTTATCAACACCTGAGTCTGAATACAAAGCTCATAGGGAAGAAAATGAAGCCTATCTGTTGGGACAGGAGATACATAAGAATCGTCTTAGGCAAGTTTCCTAGAGAGATAATATTGGTTGTTAAAATCTCTGAAAATGCTGAGGTCATGAGTGCTGTACTGTAGGATCATAAAAGACACTAGATAAGAGGCAGAATGTTGGTTCAAGTGACATGAATGAATAATGCAGTACACACAGTAAATCTGTCATTTATGCTGTGTTGTAATGTGCATTTGTAGAATGTAGTCCCCAAGATTGGGGATTGCACATTTTAGCACAATTTGAAAGCAAATATTTTTGAGCACATCATGAGACTGTGAAGTACTAATATCTTCTGTCTCATTAGAAAAAATAAATAGTAGAACAGATCCAAGGTGACAGACTAGATAAAAGGCGTGCTTGCTTCCCTCCATGACAACATTGAACTTACAACTAAAGATTTCCAATCAAGATGACAAAGTAGATAAAGGTGGCACTCACTTCCTCTCAAGACCACATCAATAACAACTAAATTATAGAACAACCATTATTGAGAATAACCTGAAGTCTAGCTTAACCAAAGCCATACAACTATAGAAATGAAGAAGAAGCCATCTCAAAAATGGTAGGAGGGGCAGAAACTCAGAACAGGATGGTTCCACATGGATGTGTGACCATTAAACATTGGGGATATCTTGGCTGTGGAGGTACCCACCAGAGGAGTGAAGGGCCCCAAACCCACATCAGGCTCCCCAGTCCAGGGTCCATTGTTGGGGAGAGAAGTCTGCATAACTTCTAGCTATGAAAACCAACAGAGATTGTGACTGAGTGAGCCAGAGGGTGGCTGCAGTACTAGGTGAACTTCTTAAAGGATCTCCAAATGGACTTATAGCTGATGAACTCACTCACTCTGAGCTCCAGCTCTGGAGAAACAGCTGGAAAGGCACCAGGGACATACAGGGAAGAACTGAGTTAGCTGGCCTCTGGGTGAAGACTGGAGGGGAAGCTATCTCCTGGAAGAGCTGACAGAAACTATTTTCTCTTTGTTGAGCCCTCCACCTCACTGCATGCAGACACAAGCAGATGCCATATCTGAGTCTCCATCAAACTAGCTATTACCTTTCATCTGCCCTGCCCTAGTGATTCCCTCAGACCTCACTCCACCCAACATTCAGGCACACCCAAGTCACTTCCAGTAGCTTTTCTGCATAAACAGCCTGCCTTGGCTCATGCTAGAGACTCCTAAATCTCTCAAAGTTTTACAAAACCCAAACAAGCAGCATCTGGCTTTGGCGAGTCCCATACATCTGGCTGAGCAGTCCTAATACTGACACTTGAAACTTGGTTTCTCAAGGCACCTCCAAGCACAGCATGGGTGACAGCCATATGGATTGCTTTGTGGTTTATGCCCAGTGGCCCCAAACAGGGCACAGACTGTGGCTAAACTTGGCCTGCATTGGGTAACTTACCAGGAGACCCTGGGCCTGTCATGCCCAATGGCCAAATTTGGACTGAGCCAAACTATCACCTGGCCACCTACAAGGATGACAAATCCAAAAGGAAGACTGGGCAGGCACCAAAGCCCCAATAAAGTAAACCCTGATCTATAGGGTCAACCTTGCAGCAAAGCTGTTCCACTGTATTCATGACCAGTACTCACAATCAATTAGCCAAAGAATTAACCCCTCCAATTGATATGCAGACAACAACCAAGGCTCAACTACAACAGGAGTGCACACACAACACACACAAGTGACACACCTAAAGCACCTGGCTCATGTGACCATGGAGACTATGCTACTGAACCTCACAACACACCTACTATATAAGGCCATTCTACAAAGGCAGGGAGACATAGCAGCCCTACCTAATATACAGAAACAAACACAGGCAGACAGCCAAAATGGGGAGACAAAGAAACATGTCCCAAATAAAAGAACAGAACAAAGCTCCAGAAAAAGAACTAAGCTAAACAGAGATAAGCAAGCTATCAGATGCAGAGTTCTAAACACTGGTTATAAGGATGCTCAATGATCTTTTAATGAGAAAATCGGCAAAGAGATAGGAAACAAAAATGGAGATACAGAACATAAAAAAGAACCAGTCAGAAATAAAGAATACAATAACTGAAATGAAGACTGCATTAGAGGGAATCAACAGTAGGTTAGATGAAACAGAAGATCAAATCAGTGATTTAGAAGATAAGGCAGCAGAAAACACCCAATCCAAACAGAAAAAAAATCCAAATAAATGAAGAGTCTCATAGGAGCATCTGGGACAACATCAAGCATACCAACATTTGCATTATAGGGGTGCCGGAAGGAGAAGAGAGAGAGCAAAGAATTGAAAACCTGTTTGAAGAAGGAATGATGGAAAACATCGTTAACTTTGCAAATGAAATAGATATACACAACTAGGAAGAGCAGAGAGTCTTAAACAAGATGAATTCAAAGAGGCCCACACCAAGACACTTCATAATTAAAATGCCAAAGATTAAAGACAAAATTAGAATCTTAAATGCAGCAAGAGAAAAGCAGTTAGTTACCTACAAGGGAGTGTCCATTAGACTATTAGCTGATTTCTCAACAGAAACTTTTCTGACTAGAAGGGATTGGCAAGAAACATTCAAAGTGATGAAAAGCACATATCAATAACCATGATTCTTCTATCCAGCAATGCTACTACTTAAAATTGAAGGATTAATAAAGAGCTTCCCAGACAAGAAAAAGCTGAAACAGTTCTTCACCACTAAACCACTATTACAACGAAAGTTAGAGGGAATTTTTTAAGATGAAAAACATGAATAACAAAATAGCAATAACTACATATCTATCAGCAATTGCTTTAAATAAGAATGAATTAAATTCTTAAATCAAAAGATAGGGTGTCTGAATGGATAAGAAAACAAAACCCTTACAAGAGACTCACATCAAATCAAAAGACACTCATTGGTGAAAGTAAAGGGATGGGAAAAAGTTATTTCATGAAAATGGAAACAAACAAAAAAACTGTTGTAGCAATAGTTATACCAGACAAAATAGACTTACACAAAGACAATAACAAGTGACAAAGAAAAACCCAGTAATCCCACTTCTGGGCATTTATTTGAATAAACCCAAAACACTACTTGAGGGGATGTGGGTATGTATATGTTCATTACAGCATTGTTTACAATGGCCAAAATGTGGAGGCAACTTTGGTGTTATTCAATGGATGAGTAGATAAAGAGTAGGTAGTACATGCATACAATGGTATAGTGCTTGGTCATAGAAGGGAATGGTTTCTTGCCATCTGCAGCATCATGGATAGACCTGAAGTGTATTGTGCAGAGTGAAGTATGTCAGACAGTGAAAGACATATGCAATTTGAATTCACTTTTATGTGGAATGTAAAGAACAAAATAAAAAAAGAAGTAAACCAACTCATAGATACATAGAACATTTTGATAGTTGCCAGATGAGGGGAGTGTTTGGGGGTGGAAGAAAAAGGGGAGGGGTTAATTAAGAAGTACACATAGGTTTTTACAAAGTAGTTATGGGGATGTAGGATATAGCATAAGGTGTATAGTAAATAATATAATGTCAGATGATACTAGGTTTATTGGGGTGATAGATGGGAGAGGATTGGGGGCAGGATTAAAAATGTGAAGGCTTTAAAAACTACAAAATGGTAGTTGCAAAATAGTAACAGAAATATAAAGCATAAGAAATACAGTCAATAATATGGTAATAACTATGTATAGTGCCAGGTGGGTACTAGACTAGTCAGGGGGATCACTTCTTAAATTATATAAATGTCCACCACTAAATTATGGTATAATCAACCTGGAGAGCCATCTAAAGTCTAGCAAAATTTTATAACTAAGGATATAAAAAAGACCTGTCAAGATTGGTAGGAGGGGCAAAGCTGCGGACTGGGTGGGCCCCATGCCTGTGTGTGGCAATTGAAAAGCAAGAAGGGTATCTCAGCAGCAGAGGTCCCTCCACCCAGAAGAGTGAGGGGCTCAGCCTCCACAACCAGCCTCCCCAGCCGGTAGTACTGGTGCCAAGAAGAGAAATCCCCACATTATCTCACCATAAAAAAACACAGGATTCCTACTGTCTCAGTGGAACAGTAGACTGGGAAACCCAGACATCCTCTTAAAGGGCTCACACACAAACTCACTCACCCACAGGCACTCACCCTGTGCTCTGGAGGAGGGACCATGATTCAGGAGGTGTCAGAGACATACAGGGAGAGATTGAATTGTGTTTGTTCATGGTGAGGACTGAAGGAACAGTCACCATTTTCCCTGTGCAGAATTCTCCTCCTGTGCAGCCTGCAAGCAGACACCATCTTTCCTGAATTGAGCCCGCCCCACACAATGAAATTTGAATCTGCATTGGCCTATTGAACTCCTGTCACTCCACCCTAGTGACTCCTTGGGACCCTGCTGTACCCAACTTGTGCAATATCTGAGGCACTTTCTTGGCAAGCAGCCAGCTCCTCCCACGTTGCACTCTTTCTTGGCCAACTTTCAGGGGTCCACAAACCCCAGGCCAGTAGTGGCTGGCCTTGGTGTGCTTTGAGATTTTTGCTGAGTAGTTAAAGGTTCAGCCCTGGAACAATATGGAAACTTGCATTACCCTGGTGAACACTGCTCATCCCAGCTTGGTGAATCCCTGAGAAACCACCTCATGCAACTTGCATACCACATAGGTTCTATCAGCTTCTGAGCCTTATGGGAGTTGGCAGCTGACAGCAGGCCTTGAGATGCCCTGAGCTTTTCGCAGGGCTACACCAGGCCCAGTACTGGCTTCATCCTCAGTTTCCAGGGTGGCTTCTCCCACACACCTCCATGTCCACCACCAGCAGTGCCCAAAATTGCAGATCATATAGCTCCTACTAGGCAATCTCTGGGTGGTCACAGGCAGTAGCTAACCTGGGTCTATAGTGGAGTCCCTCCAAAGGACACCAGATCCAACATACCTTAAAAATTGCTTCAGAACACAGCAGAGCAAAATCCAAATAGCTCACAAGTGGCACACCCAATTAACAATGTCAACAGGCACTATAGGCCACTGGGGCCAATATCTTGATGTGTGGTCACCTGACCACACAGCAGTGTGGGCAAAAACCCACAGCCAGTCAGCCTGAGGGTCAATCCCACCGTCTGATATGCCAAAAGTAATCAAGGCGCAACTTCAACAAAAGGGCACACCCAACCCACACAAGGAACACCCTGGAGTACCAGGCACAAGTGAACAGAGAGACTATACCACTGGGCTCTACAGAGCACCTATTACAGAGGGTTTCAAAAAAATGTATACATATTTTTACAAAGGAAAAAAAAACTATTAAAATTGTAATACTCAGGGCAGCCAGGTGGCTCAGTTGGTTAGAGCACATGCTCTGAGCTACAGGGTTGCCGGTTCGATTTCCACGTGGGCCAGTGAACTGCACCCTCTGGAACCATATTGAAGACAACAACTTGAGATGATCTGCAGCTGAGCTGCAGGTAGGTGGCTGGATGGCTCAGTTGGTTAGAGCACATGCTCTGAACAACAAGATTGCTGGTTCGATTCCCACATGGGATGGTGGGCTGTGCCCATAGAAACTAGATTGAAAATGGCAACTTGAGCTGAGCTGACAGGGGCCAGATGGATGACTCAGTTGGTTAGACATGTGATCTTTTTTTTTTTTTTTAGAATTTATTTATTTATTTATTTATTTATTTTTAATTTATTGTTAGTTTCAGGTGTACAGAACAATGCAATAGTTACCCTTTTCACCCTCA
>NW_017732654.1:167185-180285 GCF_001890085.2 Hipposideros armiger
CTTTGGGTGTGGTGATTCTTGTGCTGCTTTCGCTGGACCCTCTAAGTAGTCCGCGTGGGAGTCCCTTTGCTGCTCAGCGTGTCCCGCAGAGTTGTGTTTTCGCTGCCGTGGTTTGCGCGAGCTAATTCAGTGACTTCCTTACCGCGGCCATTTTCTTCCTCCTTCTAGACATGTGATCTTAACAACAAGGTTGCTGGTTTGATTCCCTCACAGGATGGTGGGCTGCATCCTTTGCAACTAGATTGAAAACAGTGACTGGACTTGGAGCTGAGCTGCACCCTCCACAACTAAGATTGAAGAACAACAACTTGACTTGGAGCTGATAGGTCCTGGAAAAAACCCACTCTTCCCTGAAAAAACACATTGTTCCCAAATACAGTTAAAATTTTTGTAATACTTAACATATACTGATTACAAAAGATGAATGCAAGTCATGTTTGACTTCTGCAATTAGGAGAGCTGCTCAAAGTGTTTACCATCAGCATTGAGACAATCCTGATTACGGCAAACTACTGCTTGAGCAATGTTGACCAAAGTGTCCATTTGTATACATTTTTTGGGCACGCACAGTATATAAGTCCACCTGACAAAACTGGGAAACATAGCAGATCAACCTAATATATAGAAACAGACACAGTGAGGCAGTCAAATGGGGAAACAAAGTAATATGTTCCAAATGAAAAAAAAAAGCAGAAGTAAACTCCAGAAAAATATCTGAACAAAATAGACACAAAACCTACAAGATAGAGTTCAAAACAATGGTTATAAGGATGCATTACAGAATTGTACACTTAAACCTTATGCAACTTTACTAACAATTGTCACCCCAACAAAATATAATAAAAAGAAAAAACCACAATGAGATATCATTTCACATCCGTCAGAATGGCCATCATCAATGAATCAACAAACAACAGCAAACAATAGGATGCACAAATAACATAAAACTTCAACAAAGATAGCAAGCATTAAAGAGAATATAGAAATCATAAAAAAGAACCAATCATAAGTAAAAAAAAATGAGTACATCACAGAAATACTGGCGTGAGCAGTGCCTCTTGAAATCTACCTAAAATTTACAACAAATTGAACAGCTATAATTCCACAAACAACTCCTTACATGGCACAAAGGAAGCCTAAGAGACATGCAATTAAAATCATCTAAACGTGGGCAAATTGGGCAAATGGGGGAGGTTGGAAGGCGGAAAAGCAGGGATGTGGGTGTGGCCAGAGGATTCAGGTCAGAGCCCTGAGCTCCCTACAGTCCAGACCTTACCTCAGTAATGGGAGAGGGAAGACTTTGGACTGCTAGAATTCCCTTTATGGCACACAGTCCCACCTGACAGATCAGCATATAACACAGCTGAATCCAACACTCATGGTGAAGACCTCGGAGTAAAGACTGAGGAAAAAAGGTGAAAACAGTGATTGAAGCCTGCGCTGTCAAGCAGAGGATAGAAAATATAGGCACAGAGCCTGGCCAACTCCCTTCTCACCTCCCAGAGCTAGAAGCAGAATGGTATCAGTGTCAGATCAAAAGAACAGAATATTTACAGCTCTGAGAACTGCAGACCTGCAGCCACAGATTCAGAGCGCAACTAATTCCAGTGAAAAGGAAGGAACCGTAGGAGCAAGATAACTGTGCTGGTAGTCACCATAGCTCAGTCACCTCTCGCAAACCCACACCACCCTCTACCCCATCAACCTGGGCAGATCCCTGCAGGAGTAAATAGAGTCAGCGAAACACACAGCCTCTGAATCTGTTTGCAGGAAGATTTGGGAGATCAGAACCTCTCCACATCCCCCCACGGGCTGATGCCCTGAAATCCAAGTGACCTGCCCACAAAAAAGAAGCCCACTTTTCAGAGAACTCCCCCATTTTGTGAGAAGCCAGAAGAGTGCAAGATAAAATATAATGCTATGATGGAAGAGAGAATAAAAGTCTGCAGTGGGAGAGAAAATAAAACATTCCAGAAACACCTACAGGAAAGCAAAATAAAAACCTCTTTCTATCAACCTGTTGAAGAACCCCCTACAGCAGATGACTAGGAAGATTAATAATAATTCATTAATTGCCATGAATAACCAAGATAGCAAGGTAGCTCAGGTAGAAAGTGAAAAGCCTCCAGAAAATGAACTCAAAGACATGGAAATATGTGACTTAAATGACAGAGAATTGAAGATTGCAGTTCTGAAAAAAACTTAATGAAATGCAAGAAAACACAGACAGGCATTTTCATTAAGTCAGAGACACAATCAAAGAACAAAATGAACATTTTACCAAAGAGTTTGACATTTTAAAAAAGAACCAAATATAATTTTGGGAGATTAAGAACTTGATAAAACAAATGAAAAATGAAATGGCAAGCTTAGGTAATAGAGCTGACCAGATGGAGGAAGGATTCAGTGATATCAATGATAGAAATCTGAAAATGACACAGATGTAAGAAGATGGAGACTTGAGAGTGAAAAAAAATTAAAGAACTCTGCAAGAAATTTCTGACTCCATAAAAAAGAGCAATATAAGAATAATGCACATACCAGAGGGAAAAGAAAAGGAAAAGGGAACAAAGAGTATATTCAAACAAATAGTCGATGAGAACTTACCAAACTTGTGTGAAGAACAGGACCTTTGAATCCAAGAAGCAAATAGAAGACCTAAATTCCTCAATCCCAGCAGACGTTCTCCAAGTCATATTGTATTGAAGCTGTCAAAAATTAGCAATGAAAAAAGAATCCTCAAGACAGCCAGGGAAGAGAAGACAGTAACCTACAAAAGAAAGAAACCCATTAATTTATTATCAGATTTTTCAGCACAAACTCTACAAGACAGGAGGGAATGAAATTTAAACTACGGAGAGAGACAAATTATGAAACAAAAATAATATATCCAGCAAAGATATCCTTTAGATGTGAAGAAGGAAAAAAGACCTTTTCAGACATACAGAAGCTGAGAGAATTTTCTAAGACATGACCTGCACTACAAGAAATATTGAAGGAGGCTATTTGACCTGAAACAAAAAGGCAAAAGAATATAAAAACCGTGAGTAGTGTTATGAATAGACAGAAATAGGAAATGGCCACCCCAACACCAAATAGGACACTATACATTTAAACATAATATACAGGGATGGCCGAGTGGCGCATTGGTTAAGAGCTGGCTTGGGATGCCAGAGGGCCCCGGTTCGGATCCCATATATGAGGGCCAGTAACACTGCCCTCCACAGCTAAGATGCCGAACAACAGCTCAACCTGGAGCTGGGCTGCTGTGAGTTGCCGGCGATGGCGTAGGCTGCAACTTCTGTGGCAGTGGGTTGTCATGGGCTACCGTATGTAGCCAGCAGCCAACGTGAGCAGCCAGCAGCCACAGTGAGTGGCAGTCGAGAAGCCAGCGACTGATCTGCCTCACCTGGGAAGAGCGCAATGATGATGAAAACCTGGGCCAGTGAAGCAATGTCCTCCACAAATAGACTGAAGAACAAGACAACAGCAACTTGTCTGTTCCCCTTCCCCCAATTCCCCAGCACTGTTCCCTTCCCCCCATACCCCAATAAAAATCTTTTTTAAAAAGGCACAAGGTAACAAATTAGATAAAAAATTAAACCCAACCATATGCTGCTTCAAAGAGACACATCTCAGCTACAAGGACAAATATACACTCAAAGTGAAAGGATAGAAAATGACACTCCAAGCAAATGGCATTCTGAGAAAAGCAGGTGTAGCGATGCTGATATCAGATGAAACAGACTTCAGGATAAAAAAAGTAACAAGAGACAAAGATGGACATTTCATAATGATAAAGGGGACTCAGCAACAAGAAGACATAGCAGTCATCAATATGTATGCCCTCAATCAGGGAGCACTAAAATATAGAAAGCAACCACTAACAGAACTAAAGGGAAAAATTGACCAAAACACAATTATAGTAGGGAACCTAAATACATCAATGACATCTATGGAGAGGTCATCCAAACAGAAAATAAATAAAGAAGCATCAGTCCTAAATGACACATTAGATGAAATGGTCATAATTGTCATTTATAGTTGTCTCTTCATTTTAGAACATCAGGCTATACATTCATTTCTAGTGTACTTGCAACATTTTCAAGGATAGACCATATATTGGGACATAAAACTAGCCTCAGCAAAATTAAGATTGAAATCATACCAAGCATATTCTCTAATCGCAAGGCTGTGAAATTGGATATCAACTGCAAAAAGAAAGCAGGAAAAGCCACATATATATCAAGATTAAACAATATACTTTTAAGGAATGACTGGGTCAAAAGATACATAGATTATAGTTGACATTCAGCAGTATTCAGCTTCAGTTCAAGTGTACAATGCAGTGGTCAGACATTGGGGAAGAGGGGTTATCACTTTGTTAGGGGTGTAAATGTCTAACTATTACATTGTTTTGTGCACCTGAAACTAAAAAAAAAAGTATTAAAAAAAAAGATACATAGAAACAAATGAAAATGAAAATAAATCCTACCAAAAGTTTGGGATGCAGCAAAAGCAATAATAAGAGGAAATTGTAGATCATTACAGGACTGTCTCAACAAACAAGAAAAAAACCAAATAAACAACCTCACTGTACACCTTAAAGAACTATAAAAAGAAAATCATATGAAGCCCAAAGTCAGGAGAAAAAAGGAATAATAAAAGTCAGAGCAGAACTTAATGAAATAGAGAAGACAAAGACAATGGAACAATTAATGCAAAAAAAACCCACCTTTTATTTGAAAATATTTTAAAAATTGAAAATGCTTGGCTAGACTCACCAAGATAAAAAAAGAAAAGACACAGATAAACAAAATCAGAAAAGAAAGAGAGGAAGTTACCACAGATGCTTCAGAAACACAAAGGATCATCCAAAAATATTATGATAAACTACATGTCACCTATTCAATGATTTAGAAGAATGGACAAGTTCTTAGAAACATATAGCCTCCCTAGGCTAAATCACGAAGACCTGGAAAATCTAAATAGACTGATCAACAGTAAGGATATTAAATCACTCACCTGAAACTTTATGAAAAACAAAAGTCCAGGACCAAATTGCTTCACTAGTGAATTCTACCAAACATTCAAAGAAGATCTAATACCTGTCCTACCCAAACTCTTCCAAAAAATTGAAGAAAAGACAATAGTCCCTAACTAATTTTATGAAGCCAACATTACCCTGATACCAAAACCTGGTATCAGACACCAGGATAACACATACATAAAAAAATTACAAACCAATATCTCTGAGGATTTTGGATGCAGAAATTCTAAACAAAATTCGAGCAAATTGAATACAAAATGCATTAAAAGTATTATACAGCATGACCTAGTGGGGTTCATCCAAGTGACACAGAGATAATTCAACATATGCAAATTGATCAATGTGATACACCACATAAACAAAATAAAAAACAAAAATAATATGATTATATCATTAGATGCAGGAAAAGCATTTGACAAGATACAACATAAATTTATGATAGAACACTTAATAAAATGGGTATAAAAAAACATACCCAAATATAATAAAGGCTATATATGACAAAGCCTTAGCTAATATAACTAATGGTGACAAAAATGAAGTACTTTGCTCTACGTTCAGGAATGTTTTAGGGCTGACCCTTATCACCACTGGTTTTCAACATAATATCGGAAGTCCTAGCCAGAGCAAAAAGGCAACAGAAGAAATAAAGAGCATCCAGATTGGGTATGAAGAAGTTCAATTGTCACTTTTTGCAGATGACATGATGCTACATATAGAAAACCCTGAAGACTCCACCACAAAGCTATTAGAAACAATATACGAATACAGTAAGGTTGTTGGCTACAAAATCAAAGTGCAGAAGTCCATTGCATTCCTATATAGAAAAACAATGAAATCTCAGAAGAAGAAAAAAAATACAATTCCTTTTGCAATTTCAACAAAATAATAACATATCTAGGAATAAACTTAACTAAAATGTGACATATATGCTGAAACATTTTTAAAATAAACTGGAGAAGACATGAAGAAATGGAAAGACATTCTGCGTTCATGGATTGGAAGAATCAACATAGTTAAAATAGCCATGTTACCCAAAGCAAAATACAGATTTAATGCAATCCCCATCAATATCCCAATGACAATTTTTAGAGAAATAGAACAAAAAATCATCAGGTTTGTGTGGAACCAAAAAAGACCCTGAATAGACAAAGCAGTCCTAAGAAGAAAGAACAATGCTGGAGGTATCACACTCCCTGACTTCAGTTTGTACTACAGAGCAACAGTAATTAAAACAGTATGACATTGGCAGAGAAAACAGACACAGAGACCAATATAATAGAATTGAGGACCCAGAAATAAACCCACATAAGTATGGACAGATAATTTTTGACAAAGGAGCCAAAAACATAAAATGGAGAAAAGACAGCCTTTTCAATAAATGGTGCTGGGAGAATTGGGAAGCTAGATGCAAAAAAATGAAATTAGACTGCTATCTATCACCTTGTACCAAAATCAACTCAAAATGGATCAAAGACCTAAACAGAAGACCTGAAACAATAAACTGCATAGAAAAAAACATAGGTACTAAACTTATGGACCTTGGGTTTAAAGAGCATTTTATACATTTCACTGCAAAAGAAAGGGAAGTAAAAGATAAAATAAATGAATGGGACTATATCAAACTAAAATCTTCTGGTCAGCGAAAGAAAGCATTGACAAAATAAAGAGGCAACCAACCGAATGGGAGAAGACTTTTGCAAACAACGCCTCTGATAAGGTGCTAATATCCAAAATGTATAAGGAACTCATACAACTTAACAACAAAAAAAAACAAACAATCCAATTTAAAAAAAAGCAGAGGATCTGAGTAGACATTTCTCCAAACAGTACATACAGGTGGCCAATAGACATATGAAAAAATGCTCATCAATTAATGATTAGTAATTAATAATGATTAATAAACAATTAATGATTAACATCATTAATCATCAGAGAAATGCAAATAAAAACCACAATGAGATATCACCTCATACCAGTTAGAATGGCTATCATCAACAAGACAAATAATAGCATGTGTAGGAGAGGCTGTGGAGAAAAAGGAACCCTCATACACTGTTGGTGGGAATGCAGATTGGTTCAGCTGCTATGGAAGGCAGTGTGGAGATTTCTCAAAAAAATTAAAATAAAGTTACCACATGTCCCAGTAATCCCTTTCTTGGGTATCTATCCAAAAAATCTGAAAACACTTATCCGTAAAGATATATGTGCTCTGATATTCATTGCAGCTTTATTTATGGTGGCCAAGACATGGAAACACCCAAAATGTCCTTCCATAGATGATTGGATTAGAAGTTGTGGTATATATACACCATGGAATACTATTCAGACATAAGAAAAGATGAAATAGTACCATTTGCAACAACATGGATGTATCTTGTGATTATAGTGTTAAGCGAAAGCAGACAGAAAAAGTCGAGAACCATATGATTTCACTGATATGTGGTATACGAAACTGAAAACAACAAAAGAACAAGAAAAACAAATGAAGAAACAAAACTCAGGCACAGACAATAGTTTAGTAGTTTAAGGTAAGGGATGATAGGATTGGTAGATGAGGGTAAAGGGGATCAAATATATATTGATGGAAAGATAACTGGCTCTAGGTGGTGAACACACAATGTGATATATTGGTAATATATTACAGAATTGTACACCTTTAATCTATGTAACTTTGTTAACAATTGTCAGCTCAATAAACTTTATTTTAAAAAAGATATGAAAGCAACCCAAGTGTCTATCAATAGATGATTGAATAAAGAAGGGGTGGTACATATAGACAACGGAATATCACTGTGTTATAAAAGAATGAAATCTTACCATTTGTGACAATATCGGTTGATCTAAAGGGTGTCATGCTATGTGAAAGAATTCAGACTGAGGAAGGCAAATACCATATAATCTTACTTACATGTGGTATCTAAGTAATAAAATAAATGAACAAATGAAGCAGAAACAGATTCATAGGATACAGAGAACAAACTAATGTTTGTCCAAAGAACATGGTTTCAGGGAACTGGGTGAAAAAGGTGAAGGGGTTACAAAATACAAATTGGTAGTTACAAAATATTAATGGGGATGTAAAATATATCATAGAGAATATAGTCAGTAATGTTACAACAACTGTGCACAGTGCCAAGTATGTGCTAAACTAATTGAAGGTGTGGACGGAAAAGGGGACACATGTTAAACCTGACAAGCTCAGGAGACTGAAAATAACCACATAAGATGGCGTGAGCATAAAAAAGATTTATAACTAAGTGGGCCATGGCGGGAAGTCATATCTTTAGCCAAAAGCTTTCTTCATAAAGTTAATCTGTGCCTTTACGTGGGTCTCTCCATTGTCTTTTTGCACCTAAAATGATATCTTTGGAATATCAGTAATCTCTTTTTCTGGAATAGAGCAGAAAAGTACTGAATCCCTCATTATTACTCTTATCTCTGGGTTAACATCTCTATGTGAACTATTAACGATCCTATACCCACCTATGCAAAAGAAGTATGTGTCTCTTCAAATTACTTTTATTTAATCCCAGAGATTTCCCTGCTTTGCTTTCTCCCACCCCCTCAATCTATCACCAGTGGATTTCATGTAACCTTTTTTCTTTGATTCTATGTATAAAATAAGCTGCAAACCGCCATTTCACTGTGTATTTTCTCAATCTGTTGAGATTTTGCTTCCTGGCTATTGTCGTCACTTTGGCTCAAATATACTCTCATAAGCTTTCCCTTAGGCTGGAGGTTTTCTGTCGACAAGGAGATCACTGCACAAATTATATAAATGTCTAACCACTATGCTGTACACCTGAAGCTAGTATAAAATAATATTGAATGTCAAATGTAACTGAAAAATATAAATAATTTTAAAAGAAATAATAATAGTGAAAGATACTAAGAAAGTGTCAGCACAGAACAAATTTTGTTGAAAACTCTTACTCTAATAGGATTATTACATTTTCCTTTAAAAAATAGCTTAAAATAAGATGATAGCCTTCTCACAGTTTTTTGTTTGTTTGTTTTGTTTTTTTTTAGCTGAGCCATCCTGCCACCTGTTGGCAGCTCAGCTGGGGCGGGGAATCGAGCCACTGTTGCTCAGAGCTCAAACTCTTGAGCGAGCTCTTAACCAACTGAGCCACTCGGCCGGCCCAATGATAGCCTTCTCTTACTTGGATATCCCAAGAGCAACCAACCCTACTGAATGGAAGCATGATTCATGATTTCATATTGAACATCCCTTTATATCAGTTTTGGTCAGATGCACTTATAAAATTACTAAATAGCTACCATGCATCATTACTACTACTGTGAAAAAACTAATTGATACATAATTGCCATATAATATTATATTATTTTAGGTGTACACATATTTTTATATTTGTTTATATTCTGAAATGATCACTGCAATAAGTCTAGTTAACATCCATCACCATACTTAGTTACCACTTCTTTCTTGTGATAATAGCTTTCAAGGGCTGGTTGAGTGTCTCAGTTGGTTATGAGTTTGCTCAAGGGTGCTGGTTTGATTCCAAGCCTGAGCTGAGCTGCCACGGAGCTGCCAACAGGTGGCAGGATGGCTCAGCTAAAAAAAAAGGTTTTAATATTCTGTCAGCAAAATCCAAATATGCAACACAATATGAATAACTATAGTCATCATGCTGTAGGTTAAAGCCTTATGACTTAATGGAATTTTTATTTCATTTCACCCACCCCTCACCCCTGCCTCTTGTTAGATACGTGAACAAAGTGCTGGGAAGTTGGGAATGAATTCAGGACAGATGGAACAGCATATTCCAAGACCCAAAGATTTAAAATAACGTGATACTTTTTAAAGAACCGAAAGGAATTCAATACAATAGGAGCATATAATCCATTGGTATGAACAGGAAATGTGAGGCTAGGGAGAGAAACATGAAGAACATACACACACACACACACACACACACACACACACACACTCAACTCACCTGGTGGCTGCTCACTCACAGGCTGTGAAGGAATTCGCGAGCCAGTTAGAAATACAAACCGAAGATTTATTCAAGTAAGAGAAAGGCTGACTGGGCAGAATTTGCTAGAAACTACTGCAAACTACTGTGTCAAGTCATTGCTTGGTCTCAAGTTTTATATTTTCTAACCAGGATGTAAATTCTTTCCGCCTGTAGTGGAATTTTCTATTGAGTTTGGTTTTGTCCGTTGGAGTGGGGGTAGGTGCAGTTAAGCTGGGTATGGCAACCTTTGCCTATGTTATGTAGATTTAAGTTGGAGCTAAGAGTGGATCCCATACAGATGCAAAACCTCTCCCAAGTCACTGGGCCAGCACTGGGCTGAAGTAAATAGAAACATTGAAACTGGTATGCATAGTAAATGTACAGCAAACAGAATCATTAAGGCCTGGAAGAAGGGAAGTGGAGGGAAAAAAAGCTTACAAATGTCCCCAGCTAAATTACACTTGTTAAATCAAATTATACCAGAGATCCAAATCTCAAAATAGAAGATTTAGTGTCACCATTACAATCCCCTGTCTTAACAACACACTCCCCCCCACACACACACATGCATGTGTGTGCATATATACATATATAAAGTTTATATTTTATACTGTTTCATTGGAAAATAGTGGGGAGATTTTTGGCATTTGGCAGATTCTTCAGGAATTAAAAATATATGTAAGTAAGAGGATTTTTCTTCAATTGGATAACTATAATTTGATTCTTAACCGAATCTCTCTTCATTAAGTGTAGTATGGAGGTAAATGAAATAAAAAAGTAATACCAAATAGCAAGTTTTGCCCTATGTTTTCTCAAAAGACACAATTTACTGTAAGTATTTTTCTATGGGCTAATAGAATAATTGCACACTGAGGGTGTTTGTATTCAGGATTAATATCATCTCCCTATCACTGTGTTTCTAAGGAAACACAGATACCTGTCATCTTGGTATCTAAGCATTAAAACACTGTTTAGAGAGGGAAATGCTTCTTTAAGCAAACTCTTTCCCTGAAATTTGTAGAGAGATGCTATGCAACTGGGTTCATACCCAGTACTTGACATATAGCTTGCTATTCTGCAGATTATGGTTACTTTTTTTCTGGAGAGAAAATCTCATAACTGAAACTATTCTAGTCACATCCATTCACAGCACCATATGTTTGTAAAAAGAATAGGTAGCTAGAAGGGTGTGGGTGTGGGTTGTATAGATACATGTACAAATGTAAATATGCACACACATTTATGCATTCTAGCTCTTACCAGATTTAATGGCTGTCGATTTACTTCGACTCACTGGTTCTAAGCTGTTAGCATCCTTTTCAGAGTGGAGAGGGGTTCAAATTTAAGGTAATGGTTCCAACACATTTTTTAATATCAATAAAGTTATACCACAGATAGGAGCTACATATATTGCTTCTGAGCAATTCTCATTACAACTACTGGGAAAATTTTACAGAGAAAGTGGGCATGACAAGGCAATGTCTGTAAAACTGACACTATTATTATCATATAAATAATTTATAATAAACTATAAATAATAACACTAATAGTTAATTTATTTACATGAATTATTAAATTATTTATATGGACCAATCAGTTATTTACATGGACCAATGTGAAAATAGGCATGTTAGTGGTGCAGTATGTTTCCCTCTCCAGTTTAATAATACTGGGGTTTACTTGCTTTAAAAACTAAAAGTATACAGCTGCTTAGAATATACTCCCCATGAGATTGAAGAAATTTTGTGATCAGTTTATATTAACTATGAGAAGCTGATGACTTCATTTATTTTCTACAAGCTCTGTGGGTTTCTTTTTTTAAATTATTTTTATTATGAAATACACATTTTTTAGAATTAGTTTCAGCTGTACAACACAGTGCAATAGTTATACTTTTTACCCCTCAGAGTGACAACCCCCTCCCCCAATCCGCCGCCCCACTTCCCCCATTTCTCCTAATTTTGCTTTGAATTTTAGAGGGAGAGAGAAAAAGAGAGATTAGATAGGGAGAGAGACAAAGACTGCATTAATGAATTCAGTTTATTCATAAGATCTACTATTTTCAGATAGCTCTGTTATAATGTAGTCCAAGGAAAGATGGAAAAGTGAATTTATAAAAGAAAAAATGTATGGATGTAAAGTAAAAGGTGAACCAACCATCCATGTGTTTTGACTAATTGAGATGGTAGCAAAAATTAGGTGACTATTTGCTATTTTGCACTCCCTGTATCAGTGAACAAATCCTAATTTGGATGAAATGGGGGAAGGGGACCAGCCAAGTTGTTGTTCTTTAATCTTAGTTGTGGAGGCTGCCAGTCGCCATCTGGCTGCCTATAAGCAGCTCATGGCCTCTAAGCTTGAGGTGCTGTGTTCAATCTTAGTTGCAGGTGGACATAACCACCATCCCATGCAGGAGTCAAACTAGCAGCCTTGTTGTTAAGAGCACACACTCTATCCACTGAGCCATCCAGTGGCAGCTCAGCTCAACATTCCAAGTTAAGTCTTAGTTGCAGGTGGGCATAGCCCACCATCGAACAGGCAATCTTGTTGTCAGGAGCATGTGCTCTCACCAGCTGAGCCATCCTGCCACCTGTTGGCAGCTCAGCGGCAGCTCAGCTGGGGCCCAGTGTCACTGGCCCATGTGCGAATCAAACCAGCAGCCCTGTTGCTTAGAGCTCGCTCTCTTAAGGTAACTCTTAACCAACTGAGCCACTTAGCCAGCCCTTGTCAGACTCTTTTAATCTGCATTTTATTGCTTCATTAAATGCCATAATAATTGATTTTTCTATGATTGATCTCAAAGTGTCTTACAAGATAACACACATAACAAAAAAGTCACTCCTTTAAATTTTAAAATTCAGTGGTTATTGGTACATTCATAGAGTTATGCAACCATGAACACTTCTAAGTTTAGAATATTTTTCATCACTCCCAAAGAAACTTTGTATTTATTTATTTTTAAGATTTTTATTGGGGAATTGGGGGGATGGGAACAGCGCTGGGGAATTGGGGGAAGGGGAACAGACAAGTTGCTGTTGTTTTATTCTTCAGTCTAGTTGTGGAGG
>NW_017732654.1:180570-216298 GCF_001890085.2 Hipposideros armiger
GCCACTCGGCCGGCCCGAAACTTTGTATTTATTAACAGTGACTCCCCATTTCCCCTTCATATCCAACCTCTGACAATAACTAATCTACTTTCTATCTCTATAGATTTGCTTATTCTGGTAATTTCACATAAGGGAATCATACAACATATGGTCTTTTATGACTTTTATTCACTCAGCTTAATGTTTCCAAGGTTCATCCATATTGTAGAATTCACTTCATTTGTTTTCACAGTTGAATAATATTCCATTATATGAATATATCACATTTTGTTTATTCATTAATCAGTTGATAAACATTGTTTCCACTTTTTGCCTATTATCAATAATTCTAACATAAACATCCATGTAAATTTTTCTGCGTAAATGTTTAAATTTCTCTTAGTTATATTCCCAGAAATTGAATCACTGTATCATATCATAACTCTATGTTTAGCTTTTATGAAAATTGCCAAACTGTTTCCCAAAGTGGTTGAACCATTTTGCAATACCACTGGCAGTGCATAAAGGTTTCAATTTCTTCACATCCTTGCCAGAATTTGTTATTATCCACATAATTTTAAAAATTTTTAATCAATCTAAGCAGTGTGAACTAGTATCTAATTGTGGTTTTCATTTGCATTTACCTGACGGCTAGTGATCTTGAACATCTCTTCATGTGTGTATTGGCTATTTGTCTATCATTCTTAAATAAATGTCTATTCAGATCCTTTACACATTTTAAAATTGGTTTATTTATCTTTCTGTTGTTGAGTTGTATGTGTTCTTTATGTATTCTGAATACAAATCCCTTAAGAGATATATGATTAGAAATTTCTCTCATTCTGTTGGTTATCTTTTCACTTTCTTCCTGATTTCCTTTGAAACATAAACTTTATCTATTTGTGTGTGTGTGTGTGTGTGCTGTTTGTGCTTTTGGTGTCACATTGAAGAAGGCTTCATGTAACCCAAGATCTAGTGATTTACACATATTTTTATTCTAAGCATTTTATATTTTTAGCTCCTACATTTAAGCCTATGATCCATTTCGAGTTAACTCTCATGCACGGTATGAGTTCAGAGTCAATCTTTTGCATGTATTTGGAGTTGCCAGGTGTCAAGGTGGTAAGTTAGGACAACAAGCCAAACTTAAAGTATCAAGCAAGGCTTTATTTACTTATTGTGATAATATAAGCAAGAGACCAGAAAGAAGGTGCTGCTGCTCCCCAGTGTTCCATTTTTCTCCACAGAAGCATAGGGGGAGGGGAAATGGGCAGCACAGATGGGCAGGAGGAGGGTGGGGAAAATTGTGGGTGATCCCCCAAACAAAAAGCTCCTGCTGTTTTAGGAGCCAAGGGGCTGCTGGGAGAGTGAGAGCAGAAGGGGTTTAGAGTAGAAAAGTACTAAATACAAGAGATAAGGTCCTTCATAAGGAGGTGTCCATTAAGACACATGACACAGGAATACAGAAATGCATAGAAGCATGGCTCGTGTTTGGTACCAAGTGGCTGCAACTCCCCTCAGAGGTTGTAATGCACTGGCTGTGCACACATCTTGTGTGAGAATGCAGCTTCCCCCATGAGCTCTGCTAGATAAAGCCTTTATATCTGCTTATGGGCTGGCCTGAAAGATCACATATAGGATTTTGGCGTGGAGCAAAACTCCTCAACATGTGGATAGCCGTTTGTCCCAGAAGCATTTGCTGAAGGGACTATTCCTACCCTATTGAATTATCTCGGCCCCCTTTTTTGAAAATCAGCAAGAATTTCATTGTAAGTTCTCAATTTTATTCTATTGGTCTATATCTCTATCTTTATGCAGTATTACAGTGTCTCGATTCCTGAAGTTATGTAATATGTTTTCAAAACAGAAAGTGTGTATGTGTATGAGTTTTTATTTCTTTATTTGTCTTGTTCCATTATTGCTTTCAGTTTTATATTCAACATATCAATGAAATAATATGGTTCTGTACTTTTCTGTGTGATGTATTTCACTTAGCACACACAACGTGATATATAGATGATGTATTACAGAATTGTGCACTTGAAACCAATGTAATTTTACTAACCATTGTCACCTCAATAAATTTTAATTAAAAGAAACAGGAAGTGTGAGTTTTCCAACTTTATTCTTTTTTTAAAAAAGATTTTATTGGGGAATTGGGGGAAGGGAACAGCGTTGGGGAATCGGGGAAGGGGAACAGACAAGTTGCTGTCCTTTTGTTCTTTAGTCTAGTTGTGGAGGATGTCGCTTCACTGACCCATGTTGGTATTAACATTGCACTCTACCTGGGTGAGGCAGTCACTCACCAGTCATTGTACAGCAACTCAGGCAGCTCACAAAAGCTCACGCCTGCTGCCGGGCAGCCCCACTGCAGCCTACACCGTTGTCAGCAACTCACGGCAGCCCAGCTCCAGGTTGAGCTGTTTTTCACCATCTTAGCTGTAGAGGGTTCAGCATCACTGGCCCTCATGTGGGATTCAAACTGGGACCCTGCTGCTCAGAGCTGGTGTCCCAAGCCAACTTCTAACCAACACGCCACTCGGCTGGCCCCCAACTTTATTCTTTTTTTTAAAAAGATTTTTATTGGGGAATTGGGGGGATGGGAACAGCAGTGGGGAATTGGGGGGAAGGGGAACAGACAAGTTGCTGTTGTCTTGTTCTTCAGTCTAGTTGTGGAGGACATTGCTTCACTGGCCCATGTTGGCACTATCATTGCGCTCTTCCTGGGTGAGGCAGATCAATCGCTGGCTTCTGGACGGCCGCTCACTGCGGCTGCTGGCCGCTCACGCTGGCTGCTGGCTACATACGGTAGCCCATGGCAACCCACTNCTGGCTGCTGGCTACATACGGTAGCCCATGGCAACCCACTGCCACAGGGGCTGCAGCCTACGCCGTTACCGGCGACTCATGGTAGCCCAGCTCCATTATGGAAGGGCTATGTCCTATTCATTCCATAATTCTTAGTGACTAGCCCATTGCTATGTACAGAGTAGGTGCTCAATGATATAAATTAACTTAATTGATGGAATAAAGCATCCCACACAGGAAGAACAACTTTTATAAAGGTGTCAAGGTTGGCATGGAGAAGAGGGTTGCAAGGTCTTATAGTATTGTACAATACTAGACGACTTTTGATAGGGCCTTCTCAGTCTGCATTTCACTAACGTTCTAAAAAATTGTACATTCTTTCCATGGCCTCTGGTCTTAACACAGAAGAGCCATTTATTTATCAGATTGTTTGGGAGTGATGCCTGCATCAGATCTCAGATATAAATCTCTCCCTGGGAATAAGGTAAAAAACTCCATTTCTTCTGGGCTGTTTTTGTTTGTTTCTTTCTTCTTTGTTTTATCATCATTCCATCTCAAATAGTGCCCTTCTCTGATAATAGTTCTATGTTGTGCTTTGTGAAATGGATTTTAATAAACAATGAGCTGTACAGCCAAGCTTACATGTTACACAGTGGAGGGCAAACTTTAGAGACAACACAATAATGTCATGAAGATTTATATTCAAAATAATCCAGCCTCTAATAGGATGAACCTAAGCTCCTTGGATATCCCTTAAAGAATATTCCAAGTGATAGTCTTTGCAAGTGCTAGTTCAACCAGAACCCCAATGCTGACATCTTTTTTTTTAATTAAAGTTTGTTGGACTGACAAAATTTAGTAAAGTTACATAAGTTTCAGCTGTACAATTCTGTAATACATCATCTATATATCACATTGTGTGTTCACCACCCAGAGTCAGTCTCCTTTGTTTTGACATCCTAGGAATAGAAAACTCAAGAGGAACCAGGACAGATTGTGATCTGGAGAAGAAGACACTTTTCTAGCAAAGAACAAATCTGGAGCCAATTGTTTCTCAATCACATCAAGTAAATGTATCTTACAACTTGAAGTATTACTTCAAATATGTTGTTCTATATTCAGCTTTAGTATACTTTTTTTTCCCCCCTGGGGCCATAAGAACTGTTGATAAAACAGTTAATAAAACTGTGATGGTGGTTTTAAGCACCTGTGTTGACTTATATGCTTCCCAGCATAGATTATCTTTAGAAGGTTAAAAAACAAATAAACAAACTCCCCTAAAATTGGGATCAGTTTATTTTAGTTAGGCAGATATTAATAGGATGAGGAATATTGAATAGCAGGGACTGAACAAGAAGGAACCTTCCTCATTAACTTTCTGTTAGCAACAGCTGCTGAGACCATCAGGAGGGTTAAATCTGATCTCTATAATGAGCATAGGTGAAACAGGAATTTTCTTTTATTCGAGAATTTCAAATGGTATATGCTCAGCTGATTTCTGCCTCATGGTATGGAATAATTCATGCAGATGAAAACATTTTTTACTCTTTTATATTGGCTTTAGCTAACCATTTTACAAGCATATGTTATTGATCAAAAGAGATTTAGTATGAGCAGGTACACATTTTGAATTGGGATAAATTCAACCTGATGACTGATTCAAGTTTCTTGCTTGTCTGATGCTCAGTCAAATATGTCATTTATATATGAAAGATTAATTAATAGTTTTCATCTTGAGCTATGCAAGTCGACAGCACCATGATAATCGATATACCTATGTATTAAGTTTATCTTGACTAATAATGTGTAATACAAGAGAGTTTTCAAACTGACAATCCTTGAGATTATTTTTGCACCCACAAAAACATGCATTGCTTGAGTCAGAGGGTGTAGACCTCCATATGGCTTAAAAGAAATGGAAAATCAGAGAATTTTACCTAAAAATCCATATTTATAGCTTCCTTTAAACCTGGAAGATCTTACTGTGGTGGTCTCATGTTCACATTGGCAATAGTAAGCAAGCGCTAAGAATAAAACGCATCTTCACTTTTTCAGGAAAAGCGGAAACTCTAAAGGTTGCCAAGGCTTTCACCAACACCCAGTCCACTTCATGTATTTATATAACCAGGCTGGCCCCTATAAGTAACTGTGTTTTAGACTCTTGCAAATATTGTTATGTGAGTAAAACTCAGCCTGATTCAGTGAAAGATGAAAATTACAACGATTTTAAAAGAAAGGCAGATGTTCTCTTCAAGCACATAATTCATCAGAACATAGAATCATCACTAAAACACAGTTTGACTATGGTATTGCTTCGAGGGTCCTTAGAAATCACCCAGCCAAATCCCCCCATTTTATAAATAGAAAACCTGAGGTCCAAACATCTAAGCAATTTGCCTAAGATCTTTATAGTTAGTTTTTAAAACTGCTATTGGAAACATTAGTTCAAGATTCTTTTTAAACATTCTGCTACTTCCACTTAATAGATATATTTTTAAATAAGACATGATTCAATTTATGCTCTACTTGAATGACCCAGATCACATTCTGTCTGTTCCCCAAAGTCTTCCATGATTGCTCCAAAATACCAGGGCTTCCCACACTGAGGGAGTTACTTAACTCTAGTATATGCTTATTAACATAAGAGGCTATGAGATCTTCAAGGGCAGAGCAGTATTGTATACTTCTTTTCTCCACAATAGCATCCAACACATGGCTGAAAACTTACTAAATACTTGATTAATCTGAAAACATTTATCTGTAAATATATATGTGCTCTGATGTTCACTGCAGCTTTATTTACAGTGGCTAAGACATAGAAACAACTAAAGTGTCTTTCAATAGATGACTGGATAAAGATGTAATATATACACAATGGACTACTACTCTGCCATAAGAAAAGATGAAATAGTGCCATTTGCACCAAAATGGATGGATCTTGAGGTTATTATGCTAAGCAAAATAAATCACACAGAAAAAGTCGAGAACTAAAGCAAAAGAAACAAGACAAACAAGTGAACAAAAACTCTTAGTCACAGACAGTAGTTTAGAGAGTACCAGAAGGTAAGGGGAGTTTACCAGAAGGGGGTGGTAGATGAGGGTAAATGGGGTCAAACATATGGTGATGGAAGGAGAACTGACTCTGGGTGATGAACACACAATGGGATATATAGATTATGTATTACAGAATTGTATACTTGAAACCTATATAATTTTACTAACCATTGTCATCCCAATAAATTTTAATTAAAAATAAAATTTAAATAGTTGTTGTGTTGAAATGATTTGACTTGAATAACCAGAGCTGCAGCACAAATCAGGAAACTTCGTTTTCTTGAGTGTGTATAAAATAACCAAACCTCTCTTTTCATTAGAGTCTCTGCTTTAACTGGAACTTGTGTTCTTGTTTTTTATCCTCCAGCCACTGGCCAACCCTGGTCTCTGACCTAGCAAAATACATTTATTTGTCTGGAAGGCCTCTTTATTTTTTCCTTATAATTATTTCTCATTAGATTCAGGTGCACAAAACAACATAATGATTAGACATTTACATTCCTCACAAAGTGATAACCCCCAAAAGTCTACTACTCATCTGACACTGTGCATAGTTTTTGCAACATTATTGACTATGTTCACCATACTGTATTTCAAATTCCTGTAACTATTTTGTGACTACCGATTTGTACTTCGTAATCCCTTCACCTTTTCTCACCCATCTCCCTAACCCCCTCCCATCTACCAACCATCAGTTTTTTTCTCTGTATCTATGAGTCTGTTTCTGTTTTGTTTGTTTGTATATTCTGTTCTTTAGATTCCACATATAAGTGAGATCATATGGTATTTTTCTTTCTCAGTCTGACTTATTTCACTTGACATAATATTCTCTAGGCCCATTCATGTTCTTGCAAAAGGTAAGATTTCATTCTTTTTTTTATGGAAAAGTAATACTCTTTTGCATAAATTTACTACAATATCTTTATCCAATCATCTACTGAAGGGCATTTCGGTTATTTTCATATCTTCTCTATTGTGAATAGCATTTAAGGAAACATAGGGGTGCTTACATTTTTTTCAAAGTACTGTTTTTTATTTCTTTGAGTAAATACCCAGGAGTAGAATTGGGTCATAAGGTAGTTCTACTTTTAATTTTTTTGGTATATTTTTTAAATTATTTTTTATTGTGAAATACACATTTTTTTTAGAATTAGTTTCAGCTGTACAACACAGTGCAATAGTTATACTTTTTACCCCTCAAAGTGACAACCCGCCTCCCCCAATCCACCGTCCCACTTCCCCCCCAATATTATTTTTAATTTTTTGAGGAACTTCTATTCTGTTTTCAATAGTAGCTGCACCAATTTGCAATCTCACCAACAGTGCACAAGGGTTCCCTTTTCTCAGCATCCTGACCAACACTTGTCATTTGTTGATTTATTGATGGTAGCCATTCTGACAGGTGTGAGGTAGTATCTCATTTTATTTTCTTGGCAATTCTCTGATGATCAGTGATATTGAGCATTTTTTCATATGTCTATTAAACATCTGTATGTCCTTCATGGAGACATGTCTATTCAGGTCCACTGCCTATTTTTTAATTTAACTGTTGTTTTTATTGTGTGTGTGTGTGTGTGTGTGTGTGTTGAGTTGTATGACCTTTTATAAATTTCAGATATGAACCCCTTATCAGATGTATTATTGGCAAGTAGCTTCTCCCATTCAGTAAAATGTCTTTTCATTTTCTTGATGGTGTTCTTTGCTGTGACAAAACTTTTCAGTTTAATGTATTCCCATTTGTTTATTTTTTTCTTTTGTTTCCCTTTTCCAAGGAGATATATCTGTAAAAATATTACTAAGGTAATGTTTGAGAGTTTACTTCTTTTATTTTCTTCTATGAGTTCTATGGTTTCAGGTATTACATTTAGGCCTTTAATCCATTTTGAGTTTATTTTAGTATATGGCATAAAAACTACTCCAGTTCAATTTTTTTTGCATCTATCTGCTCAGTTTTCCCAGCACCATTTATTGAATAGACTGCCTTTACCCCCAATGTAAATTCTTATTACCTTTTCATAGACTAAATGACCATATAGGCATAGATTTATTTCTGGGCTCTCTATTCTGTTCCATTGATCTATGTGTCTGTTTTTATGCCAGTACCATGCTGTATTGATTATCATAGACTTGTAATTTAATATCAGGTAGTGTGAAACCTCCAGCTTTGTTCGTCTTTCTCAGGATTGCCATGGCTCTTCATGGCCTTTATTGGTTCTATATAAATTTAAGAATTATTTGTTCTAGTTCTGTGAAAAAAAGCATTCATATTTTGATAGGGATTGCATTGAATCTATAGATTACTTTGGGTAGTATCGACATTTTAACTATATTAATCCCTCTTATCCATTAGCATGGTATATGGTTTCATGTATTTGTATCTTCTTTAATTTCTCTCTTCAATGTCATATTTTTTTGAGTGCAGTTATGTTACTTCCTTGGTTAAATTTATTCCTAAGTATTTAATTTTTTGATGCAATTGTAAATGGGACTGTTTTCCTAATTTCTCTTTCTGATAGTTCATTATTGGTATAGAAAAATGCAACCATTTTCTGAATATTAATTTTGTATTTTGCTAGTTTACTAAATTAATTATCAGTTCTAATAGTTTCTTGGTGGAAACTTGAGGGTTCTCTATAGTATCATGTCATCTGCAAATGATGACAGTTTTACTTCTTTCACTGCAATTTGGATGACTTTTATTTCTATTTCTTTTCTGATTGCTGTGGCTTGAACTTCCAATACTATGTGGAATAAAAGTGGTGAAAGTGGGTATCCTTGTCATGTTTCTGATCTTAAGGAGAATGCTTTTAGTGGTTCTGCATTGAGCATGATACTATCTGTGAGTTTGACATATATGGCTTTTATTATATTGAGATATGTTACTTCTATTCTCACTCTGCAGAGAGGTTTTGTTATAAGTGGGTGCTGGATTTATCAAATGCTTTTTCTGCATCTATTGATACAACTATATGATTTTTATATTTCATTTTGTTTATGTGGTGTACATCATGTTAATTGATTTGTGAATATTTATATGTTCACAATAATGAATTGTGATGAATGCCAATTGATCATGGTGTATGATCTTTTTAATGTATAGTTCAATGCACTTTGCTAATATTTTTTTTTTGAATTTTTTTATTGTTAGTTTCAGGTGTACAGAACAATGCAATAGTTACCCTTTTCACCCTCACAAAGTAACAACCTCCCTCCCCCCATCCACTGCCCTCCCACCCCCAATATAATGCTTATCTATTACAATTCCATTGAATCCGTTCCCGCACTCTACTCCATGTCCTGAGGTTATATATGTATATATAATTATCGTTGACATACAGTATTATTCAACATCAGTTTCAGGAATACAATGCGGTCGTCAGGTCTCTACATCAACTATGAAGTGGACTTTCCAAAAGGTCATGGGTCCATCTGGCCCCCTAAGAAATGCTTACAACATTATTGATTGTATTCCTCGAACTGTCTTTTTCTATCCTTGCGGCCAAATTACAATTACCCAATTGTATTGTCTCATCCCTTCCCCTTCTCCTTCATCCCCACCTCCTCCCTACTAGCAACCCTCAGTTCTTCCTCTGTGTCTCTGAGACTATCTCCATCCACTTCTCCCATCCATTCAGCTCCTTAGAATCCACGTATAAGTGAGATCATATGATATTTGTCTTTCTCTGACTGACTTATTTCACTTAGTTTGCTAATATTTTGTTGAGGATTTTTTGCAACTCTGTTCATTAATATATCAGCCTGTTGGGTTTTTTTTAATGTCTTTGTCTCATTTTGGAATCAAGGTAATTGTGGCCTCATAAAATGAGCATGGGAGCTTTCCCTTCTCTTGGATTTTTTGAAACAATGTGAGAAGTGTAAATTTCTTTTTGAATGTTTGGTGCAATTCACCTATGAAGCCATGTCGTCCAGGTATTTTGTTTGCTGGGAGCTTATTGATTACTGATTTCATTTCATTGGTAGTAATCAGTCTGTTCAGATTTTCTGTTTCTTCTTGAATCAGCCTTGTAAGATTATATGCTTCTAGGAATTTATTTCTTCCAGACTGTCCAATATTTTGTCATCTAGTTTCTCATAGTACTTTCTTTTTTTAATTGATTAATTTATTGATTGATTTTTGTATTTCTGAGGTGTCAGTTGTCACTTCTTTAATTTCTGGTTTTATTTATTTATGTCCTCTTTCTTTTTTCTTGATGAATCTTGTTTAAGGTTTGTCAGTTTTTTTGTGTGTGTTTTTTAAAAAAACACACTCTTGGTTTTATTTTTCTTTTGCACTGTTTTTTAAGTCTCTATTTTATTTATTTTCTCTCTGGTTTTCATTATTTTCTTCCTTATACTTGCTTTGGACTTTGTTTGCTATTCTTTTTCCAATTCCCTATGCATAACGTTAGAGTATATGTTTGAGATTTTTCTTGTTTCTTGAAGTCAGCGTGTATTACTATTAATGTCCCTTGTAGGACTGCTTTCACTGTGTCTTGTATACTTTGGGTCATTGTGTTTTAATTTTTGTTTGTCTCAAGGTACTTTTGATTTTTTTATTGATCTCATTGTTGACCCATTCATTATTTACTAGCATGTGATTTAGCTTCTGGGTGTTTGTGTTTTGTTTTGTTTTGTTTCCAGTTTTTTCCTTAATTGATTTCAGGTATCACACCATTGTGGTCATAGAAGAAGCCTTTATATAATTTTAATAGTCTTACATTTATTAAAACTTGTGATGTGGCCTAACATATGGTCTATCTTGGAAAATGTTCCATGTGCACTTGAAATAAATGTATTTTCTGCTGCTTTGGGGTAAAATCCTCTAAAAATGATCAGTTAAATCCATCTGGTCTAGTGTGTCATTTAAGGCTACAGTTTCCTTTTTGATTTTCTGTCTGCAAGTTATGTCCATCTGTGTCAGTGGAGTGTTAAAGTTTCCTACTATGATTGTGTAACTATTAATCTGTTGGTCTTGCTTTATATATTTAGGTGCTCCTATGCTGGGTGCATAAATGTTTATTAGGGTGATGTCCTCATTTTGAATTGATCTCATTATTATGTAATGTCCTCCTTTGTCTTTTAATATAGTCTTCATTTTAAAGTCTATTTTGTGTATTGCTAGTCCTTCATTTTTCTCATTTCCAGTTGCATGGAATATCTTTTTCTATCCCTTTACTTTCAGGCTCTGTGTGTCTTTCAATTTCAGGTGGATCTTTGTAGACAGCATATGCATTGGTCTTGTTTTCTTATTCATTCAGCTGCCCTATGTCTTCAGATTGAGGCACTTAATCCATTTACAATTAAAGTGTTTATTGATAGGGACATAGTTATTGCCATTTATTATTTATATTTTTGATTTGTGTTTGTTCGTTTTCTCCTTTCTTCTGCTTAAAGAAGTTTTTAAAATATTTCTTGCAACACTGGCTTAGAGATAATGGATTCCTTTAGCTTTTTCTTATCTGGGAAGCTCTTTATCTGTTTTCAATTTTAAATGATATCCTTGCTGGGTAGAGCAGTCTTGGTTGCAGACTCTTGTTTTTTATTACTTTGAATAATTCCTGCCACTCCCTTCTGGACTGCAATGTTTCTGTTCAAAAACCTGCTGATCGTCTTATGGGAGCTCCCTTTTAAGAAACTAGTTGTCTTTCTTTTGGTGCTTTTAGGATTCTCTCTTTGTCTTTAACCTTTGCCATTTTAACTTGTCTTGGTGTGGGCCTGTTTGGGTTTATCTTGTTTTGGACTTTCTGTGTTTCCTGGGCTTGTATGTCTACTTCCTTTGCCAGGTTAGGGAAGATTTTAGTCATTACTTTGTCAAATACAATCTGCATTTCATACTCTCCCTCTTCTCATTCTGATACTCCTATGGTGTGAATGTCGTTACACTGTCCCATAGGTCCCTTAAACTATTTTTTATTCTTTTTTTCTTTTTGTTGTTCTAATTGATTGTTTTCTGCTACCTTGTTTTCTAAATCGCTGATTTGATTCTCTTCTTCATCTAATCTACTGTTGATTCCTTCTAGTGTATTCTTTATACCAGTTAGTGTATTCTTTATTTCAAATGGGTTATTTTTTATGGTATCTATGCCCTTCTTGATGCTTACTATCTCTTTGCTAAAATTCTCACTAAATTTCTTAAGCATTCTTATAACCAGTGTTTTAAGCTCTGGAAGATTTTTGCCTCCATTTCATTTAGTTTTATTTGTGGAAGTTTTTCTTGTTCTTTTATTTGGGATATATTGTTTTGTTTCCTCATTCTGGCTTCCTCTCTGTGTTTGCTTTTATGTATTAAGTAGATCTCCTATGTCAGTCAGTCTTTGCTTCTTGACCTTATGTAGTATGTGTCCTGTGTGGTCCAATAGTGCAATCTCCCTGATCTCCTCTGCATGTGTTCCAGGAGTGTCCCTTGAGTGTGTTGTGTGTGTTCTCCTGTTGTAGTTTAGACTCAGTTGCTTTTGACGGTGGGTGAGATTGATTCTCAGGCTGACTGACTGTGAGGGTTGGCTATGCCCATAATGTATGAGCTGCTGTGTGGAGGCTGACTCCTCAGAGGGGTTTTGTTTCCATGGTCTTCATGCTTGTTGAGACCACCCTTTGGGTGTGTTGCTCTGGTGTGGTCTGAAGCTGGCCTCTGGGTGTGTTGTTTCTGGTGTCTCTTGGGAGGGGCTCCCATGCAGGCCAATTTTATCCTTGCATCTTACCAATCCACAGCTACCTTGGAGAAGCCACAAACCTACATGTGGTTGGCTGATGCCTGTGCAAGATGTGGAGGCATGTAATGGTGGCCTCGCTGTGAAACAAAGCTGTCTGCTATCAGTATTGGGCCTATGGACGCTTAGCAAAAGCACCAGAGTCCTTTAGGTCTATTGACACCTGCCAGCTTCCTATAAGGCTCAGCTGTTGTTAAAAGAACCTCCTTAGGTATATGGGCCAAGTTGGTTGACCCATTGTTGAGCGTGCCCTCAGTGATATAGCACTAGCTGGGCAAGGCCAGGTCCCAGGGTATCACAGGACATGGTCATTGTTTTTTACAAAGTTAATGCAGATTCAGCTCTTGTGCCAGTGCCCAGCATTTGATTACTTTTCAGAACACCCTGAGAACAGTGCGGCCATCCCTCACTCACCTTAGGCCTGCAGGTTCCCGAGAGCTGCCCAAGAGACAATGCAGCACAGGTTTTGGGCCAATGCCCCCCATCAAAAGTTTCCCACGTGCCGTGGGTCATCCAGTGCTGTAAAAGACTTCCATGGCTTGTGGGGCATGGCTGGCTGCTCAGTAGCTGAGAGTGTCCTAGGTGATGTAGTACTAGCTTTGTGGGACAGGAACTCAGGGTGTCACTAAGGTGTTGCACATGTGCAAATTTAACCCCCCAATGAGGTATCAGATTTTATCCCTTGGGGGAGGGTTCAACATAGAAAATATGGCACCCTCCTATATTTTACATGGGAATCAGACTCCACACAGGGATAATGGCTCCTATTCCTATAGCCTTTGCTTCAAAGTCACACAGCTCACCCTTTCCCTGTATGTGCCTGATACCACTCAAGTTGCCACCCCTCCACCAGAGACCAGGTGGGTGTTCGTAAGAGACTGAGTCTGTGTGCAAGCTCTTTAAGCGGGTTTCTATGTTTCCAGCCTCTTTCCATCTCACCAGGATGGGCAGACAGATTACTCACTTATTTTTACTGCAGATGTCATAGAAATTCTTTTTCTCAGCATAGGACCACTGGGCTGGGGAGCCTGGTGTGTGGCTGGGAACCCTCACTCTTCCAGGGCGACCTCCAACATTGAGGTGTCTCTCCTAGTGTTCAACCACTATATGTGGGTTTGGGTCAGCCCCTTTTGAATTTCCACCCTTCCTACCAATCTTGATGTGACCTCTTTTTAGATCCTCAGCTATAAGGGTTCTACTCAGCTAGTCTTCAGATGATTTTTGAGGTTGATTGTTCTATAATTTATTTGTAATTTTGGTGTGATCCTGGGATGTAGTAGGCACAGTGTTTACTTAATCTGTGATTTTGGACCCTCCTCCCAGTGTAGGTTCTTCAGCATGTAACTTTAGAGTGGAGGAATCTAGCAAACAATACCTTAATCTAGTTGTCCTTTTTTGAATTTAGAATTCTACAGTAGCTCTCCTGTACCATTTCACAGCCTTAATGCTTTCTACCTTGTATTTCAACTATTGGTGGCAATTGAGTTGGACCTTGTAAAATAAAAATGGTTAATCAGGCAAAGAATGGTAGATGAATACCCAAATCAAAGATAATAATGCTGAATTCAGAGTTTCAAGAGAGCCCAGAAAGAGTAAATGCTCTGCATTTTTGAGGGTTTCCAGTGAGTATATACATTATTTCTTATCAGTAGTTTGTCACCCCTAACCAGGCAGTCCTGAGTCCTGTTCTTTGTTATTTTGAAATTATTCGACCACTGTTTTTACTTCATTGAAGGTTAGGCAACTTATAGTCAAACATGGAAAAATGCATGTGTTTGTATTTGTACTTTGCTTATTTTGTTATATCAAGGGCGGATGCCCTACCATCTCCTGTGGACCAGTGGATATCATTTCTGGGAATAAAGTTAAAAAATCATTATTCTTCTGCCCCTTTTACCCTGTCAAAATAACAAAATTTCAAGTGGAGGCCTGGAATTTAAAGAATTCATGGATCATTAAAATTTTGTCACAACCACGTTTTTTTTTTCATGAGAAATGAGAAACTTAATTCCCTGGATGATGTATTTTAGTATTAACTAAAAGCTTAGTCAGCATATCAGCTAATTAGAATCCAAATCAAATTTGGGAATGAAGCTTAAGACCATGGTCAAAATTTTCTTTGGCTGGCTTGTGATGGTCAGTTTTCTGTGGAAATGATGACTATCCATTTTTGATACCAAAAGCCCATTTCAAATATAAAATCACAAATACAAGTAAAGGATTTAAGACTTCCATTGCCTTATAGTTTTGAGTCCATCATTTCAAACTTAAGTCTGCCCTATCACACTGTTTGCAATGACTCTAACCAATGTTGGCCATATTTTGTTTTACTTCATTACTTCTTTATCAGAGAAATCAGCCTTCTCCTAGCAATTTAAAACCTATTTTACAATTTCATGGACCTATCCTCTTATTTCCTAGTGAAGTAGTTTATTAGGATCAGTGTAGTTATTTATGAGTTTAGTGAAAACTGAAGATGTGCTCATTTATGCCAACCATTAAATCAGTGTTAGAGGTGTGAAATGATTAATGGGAAAATTACACATTGAGTCTTAACTATTCTGGGTACTAGTATGGCTAATGATGCGGATGTCTCTGAGGACTCTGTGCTACCTATGTTAACCTTCAAGCCTAGAAGCTAAAGAGAGCAGAACATGGAGAGTCACATGAATCAGAAGGCTTATATATGAAAATGAATGAAGATGAACGTCAACTGTAATTGAAAAATTCAAAAAGGGGGGAAAATTGGTGAAGGGGAACAGGAGGTTTAAATTTCCAAGAAAACATAAATAAGTCATGGAGATTTAATGTACAACATAGGGAATATAGTCAATAATATTGTGATAGCATGGTATAGTAACAGAACATGGACTTATCATGGTGATCACTTCTTTAGGTATATAACTGTTGAATAACTATGGTGTACACCTGAAACTAATATAATATTGTGTGTTAGCTATATTTTAATTAAAATATTTAAAAAATATGAATAGAGGAATTGTAGGCTTTGGGATATAAGGGCAGCAATAGTTAGGTTGAATAGGGACTATTACCTCCTGCCTTCCTTTCATTCCATCCATAGCATTTATCAGTTATTTACTATATCTTAGGCATTATCAAACATTATAGTCTAAGTAATCTCCTCTTAGATACTTGAGATATGGAGATAAAAGAATTATGGTTTCTCAATGAGACACAGTTTAGTCAGAAAGATAGAAATTCAGTGTGACATAAACTTTTCTACTATAGTCACAGCATATATAAAGTGTGTGGGAGTTATTTGGGTTCCTTAAATTTAGTTGTGGTGGAAGTCCCCATAAGTAGTGTATGGCACATAGTTCCCAGTAGTAATAGCCAAAATATACAGAGCAGGTACTGGGTGCCAGGAACTGAACTAAGCTCATTACATGTATAATCTTTCTTAATTTTCAACAAAAAAACAATGAACTAGGTACTATTATCATCCCCATTTTATAGAAAAATAAGACACGAGTGGTTAAGTAACTGGCCCAAGGTCACACAGCTATTAGGCAGTGTCATAGGGATTTCAGCTCAGACAATATGGCTTCAGAGACTGTTCTCCTAATTACCATATTGTGTTGCCCTTCATTAAATATTAGTTGATATAATTGTGGTTATTATTGATATTCTTTACTTGAATCACTTGTGTCAATTAGGTTATATCAAAGTGTGGGATTTTTTTGTACTATTTCATTGATTTTTAAATTTTTTAATTAAAATTTATTGGGGTGACAATGGTTAGTAAAATTACACAGGTTGCAAGTGTACAATTCTGTAATACATCATCTATATATCACATTGTGTGTTCACCACCCAGAGTCAGTTCTCTTTCCATCACCATATATTTGATCCTCTTTACACTCATCTACAACTCCCCTCCCCCGTTTACCTCTGGTGACCACTAAACTATTGTTTGTGTCTATGAGTTTTGTTTCTTCACTTGTTTTTCTTGTTCTTTTGTTGTTTTCAGTTTTATGTACCACATATCAGTGAAATCATATGGTTCTCGACTTTTTCTCTCTGAATTATTTCACCTACCATTATAATCTCAAGATCCATCCATGTTGCTGCAAATGGCACTATTTCATCTTTTCTTATGACAGAATAGTATTTCATTGTGTATATATACCACATCTTCTTTATCCAATCCTCTATCCAGGAACACTTTGATTGTTTCCATGACTTGGCCATCATAAATAAAGCTTCAATGAACATTAAAGTACACATACCTTTACGGATAAATGTTTTCAGATTCTTTGGGTAGATACCCAAGAGACGGATTGCTGAGTAATATTGTAATTCTATTTTTAATATTTTGAGGAATCTCCACACTGCCTTCCATAGCTGCTGCACCAATCTGCATTCCCAACAACAGTGTTTGAGGATTCCTTTTTCTCCACAGCCTCTCCAACACTTGTTATCTGTCTTGTTGATGATAGCCATTCTAACTTGTGTGAGGTGATATCTCATTGTGGTTTTTATTTGCATTTCTCTGAACATAAGTGATGTTGAACATTTTTTCATATGTCTATTGGTTATCTCTATGTTCTCTTTGGAGAAATGTCTATTCAGTTTCTCTGCCCCCTTAATTGGATTGTTTGATTTTTTGTTGTTGAGCTGTATGAGTTCCTTATATATTTTGGATATTAGCCCCTTATCAGAAGTGTTGTTTGCAAACATCTTCTCCCTTTTGTTGATTGCCTCTTTATTTTGGCAATGGTTTCTCTTGCTGTGCAAAACATTTTAGTTTGATTCAGTCCCATTCATTTATTTTAGCTTCTACTTCTCTTGCTTTTGAGGTCAAATTCATAAAATGCTCTTTGAACCCAAGGTCCATAAGTTTAGCACCTATGTTTTCTTTTATGCAGTTCATTTTCTCAGGTCTTATGTTTAGTTCTTTAATCCATTATGACTTAATTTTGGTACACGATGACAGACAGGAGTCTAGTTTCATTCTTTTGCATGTGGTATTCCAAATCTCCCAGCACCATTTATTGAAGAGGCTTTCTTCTCTTCATTGTATGTTTTTGGCTCTTTTGTTGAAAATTATTTGTCCATATTTATGTGGGATTATTTTTGGGTTCTCAATTCTATTTCATTGGTCTATATGTCTGGTTTTTCTGCCAATACCATACTGTTTCGATTATTGTTGCTCTGTAGAAGAAGCTGATGTCAGAGAGTGTGATGCCTCCAGCATTATTCTTTTTTTCCTAGGATTTGCCTATTCAGGGTCTTTTGTGATTGCATAGAAATCTGATGAATTTTTGTTCTTTTTTTTTAAAAAAATGCCATTAGGATTTGATGGACATTGCATTAAATCTGTATATTGCTTTGCATAATATGGCCATTTAACTATGTTGATTTTTCTAATTCATGAACTTGGAATGTCTTTCCACTTCATTGTGTCTTCTTTGATTTCTTTTTAAAATAGAAAGTTTTCAGTGTGTGTGCCCTTCACATCCTTGGTTAAGTTTATTCTTGGGTATTTAATTCTTTTTGTTGCAATTGCAAAAGCAATTCTTTTTTTTTAATTTCTTTTTCTGAGACTTCATTTTTAGTATATAGGATTGCAATGTATTTTTGTACATTGGTTTTGTAGCCAGGAACTTTACTGTATTCATTTATTGTTTCTAATAGCTTTTTGGTAGAGTCTTGACAGTTTTCTATATATAACATCATATTTTCTGCAAAAATTAACAACTTAACTTCTTCATTCCCAATTCGGATGCCTTTTATTTTTTTCTCTTGCCTGATTGCTCTGGCTAGGACTTTCAATATTATGTTGAAAAGTGGAGGTGATAGGGGGCAGCCCTGTCATGTTCCTGAATGTAGAGCAAAGGGCTTCAGTCTTTCACCATTCATTATGTTAGCTGAAGGTTTGTCATATATGGTCTTTATTATGTTAAGGTAGTTTCCTTCTATACCCATTTTATTAAGTGTTTTAATCATGAATGGATGTTGTATTTTGTCAAATGCTTTTCTTGCATCTATTGATATAATCATATGATTTTTTTATCTTTTATAAAAGATATATCATATTGATCAATTTGCATATGTTGAACCATTCTTGTGCCCATGGGATGAACCCCACTTGGTCATGCTGTATAATTTTTTTATTATTAGTTTCAGTTGTACAAAACAATACAATAGTTATACTTTTGTATACTTTATATACTTTTCACCCCTCACAATGTGACAACCCCCTGTCCCAATCCACTGCCTCCCGATATCATACATATCTGTTACAATTCCATTGACTCCACTCCCCATACTGTATTCCACATCCCGTGACCATATATATATATATATATATATATATATATATATATATATATATATAAAATTATAGTTGACATGTAATATTATTCAATGACAGCTTTAGATGTGCAGTGCAGTGGACAGCCCTCTACACCATCCATGAAATGTTCTCCCTAACAAGACATGAGTCCCTCTGACCCCCTAAAACACCTTTACATCATTATTGATTATATTATCCAAACTGTCTTTCTTATCCCTGTGGCAATATTGAAGTTACCAATTTATGTTGTCTCGTCTCTTCCCCTTCTCTCTCATCCCCACTCCCCTCCAATCTAGCAATCATCAGTTTTTCTATATAATTTTTTAAATGCATTGTTGCATTCGATTTGCTAGAATTTTGTTTAGAAATTTTTCATCTGTATTCGTCAGAGATATTGGTCTGTAATTTTTTTTTGTGTGTTAACCTTATCAGGCTTTGGTATCAGGGTAATGTTGACCTCATAAAGTGAGTTAGGGAGCATTGCCACTTCTTCAGTTTTTTGGAAGAGTTTGAGTAGGACAGGTATCAGAGCCTCTTTCAATATTAGTTAGAATTCACTAGTGAAGCCATCTGTTCTTGGACTTTTGCTTTTGGGACGGTTTCGGATTACTGCTTACATTTCCTTAATGTTGATTGGTCTATTTAGATTTTTTGGTTCTCTGTGATTCAGTCTAGGAAGGCTATATATTTATAATAACTTGTCCATTTCTTCTAGTTATTGAATTTTGTAGCATATTGTCCTTCATAGTATTTTTGGATGATCCTTTGTATTTCTGTGGCTGCTGTGGAAAATTCTACTCTTTCATTTCTGATTTTGTCTATTTGTGTCATTTCTCTTTCTATCTTAGTGAGTCTAGCCAAGGGTTTTGTCAATTTTATTCATCATTTCAAAGAGCCAGCTCTTTGTTGCATTAATTTTTTCTATTGTCTCATTGTTCTCTATTTCATTTAGTTCTGTTCTGATTTTTGTTTTTTTCTTCCTTCTGTTGACATTGGATTTCATTTGTGCTGTTTCTAGTTCTATAATGTGTAACGTGAGGTTATTTACCTGGGGTTTTATTTCTTTCTTCAGATTGACTCGTAATTATATAAATTTCCCTTTTATTACTGTTTTTGCTCCATCTCAATAACTTTGATAGAATGTGTTTTCATTCTCATTTGTTTCTATGTATCTTTTGATCTCTCCTCTGATTTCTTCTTTGACCCAATCTTTCGATGATAGCATGTTGTTTAATCTCCACATATTTGTGGTTTTTCCTGCTTTCTTTTTGCAGTTGATATCCAATTTCAATATTTTGTTATCAGAGAATATGCTTGGTATGATTTCAATTTTCTTAAATTTGCTGAAGCAAGTTTTATGTCTCAATATATGATCTGTCCTTGAGAATGTTTCATGTACACTAGAAAAGAATGGATAGTCTGTTGTTCTAGGATGAAGTGCTCTATAAATGTCAACAATATCCATTTCGTCTAATGTATAATTTAGGGCTGATATTTTTAAATTTATTTTCTGTTTGAATAACCTATCCATAGCTGTCAATGATGTATTTAGCTTCTCTACTATAATTGTGTTTTGGTCAATTTCTCCCTTTAGTTTTGTTAGTTGTTGCTGTGTATGTTTTGGTGCTTCCTGTTTGGCAGCATAAATATTGATGAGTGTTATGTCTTCTTTTTGTATAGTCCCCTTTATCATTATGAAATGTCCATCTTTGTCTCTTGTTACCTTTTCTATCCTGAAGTCTGTTTCATCTCATAGAAGTAGGCTATACCTGCTTTTCCCTGACTACCATTTGCTTGGAATATCTATTTCTACCCTTTCACTTTGAGTCTAAATGTATCCTTGGAGCTGAGATACATCTCTAGGAGGCAACATATGGTTAGAATTTGGGTTTTGATCCAATCTGCTCCTCTGTGCCATTTTATTTGTTAGTTCAATCTGTATACTCTTAGGGTAATTATTGATCTATGAGGATTTCTTATATTCATTTTGTCTTTTATTTCTGGTATCTTGGTGACATCTTTTTTTTTTGGTCTTTTGTTGCTGTCTGTTATTTTAGTGTGGTGGTATTCTATGATTTTTCCCTTTGGTTTTTTTTTTATTACATCTCAAATCTGGATTTTTTTGAGTGTTTACCATTCAGTTTATGTAAAAGAAATTTTCATATATACAGTAGTCCTTTGTCTTCAGCATGCTTCGGATCCCTTTTTCCCTTTGCAGATTCAGACCTTTATTCTGTCCACTTTTATGTTTTTGTTGTCATAATTTATCCCTAATTATGTTGTACATTGATTTTCGATTTGCATTAGCAAGTTGTCTTTTTCTTTTTTAGTGTTTTTATCTCATTTACCCATTATGTTATGTTTAAGTGTTTAGTGCCCTATTTTGTGTAGGGGTTGCCATTTTCTTCTTCTGTCTTTCTGTTCATAATGATGCTCATGGTTTTGTACTCTTTTGGTTTTTGGTGTCAGGTCAAATAGCCTCCTGGAAAGGTCTTTATTTGTCCTTCATATCTAAACAATATCTTTGTTGGATATATTATTTTTGGGTCATAATTTCTTTCTTTAAATAGATTGAATATTTGATTCCACTTTCTCCTGGCTTGTAGAAATTTTGCTGAAAAGTCCAATTATACTGTAATGGGCTTTCCATTATTGGTGAATCCTTTTTTTGTCCCTGGGATACCTTGATAAATTTTTCTTTGTCATTAATTTTTGATAGCTTCAATACAATGTGCCTTGGAGAAGACCTGTTGGGATTGAAGGAATTAGGTGTTCTCTTTGCTTCTTGAATTAAAGGATGTAGTTTTTTCCCACAAGTTTGGCAATTTTTTGTGAACTATTTGATTGACTATGCTCTTTTCCCTTGTCTTTGTGGCATGCCCATTATTCTTATGTTGCTCTTTCTAATGGAGTCTAAAAGTTCTTGTAGACTTCTTTCATTTCTTTTAACTCTCAAGTCTCTCTCTTCTTGCATCTGTGTCATTTCCAGAATTTTTTCGTTGACATCACTAATTTTTTACTCCATCTGTCAGCTCTATTGCCTAAGCTGGTTAGTTCATTTTTCATTTATTTTATTATATTATTCATCTCCAGAATTTCTGGTTGCTTCTTTTTAAAAATGTCCATGTCTTTAATAAAACATTCATTTTGTTCACTGATTTTGTTTCTGAGCTCATTAAACTGCCTGTAAAGTATTTCTTGCATCTCATTGAGTTTTTTCAGAACTGCAGCCTTGAATTCTCTGTCATTTAAGTCACATATTTTCATGTCTTTAAGTTCAAGTTTTTTAAATTTTTTCTTTTCTTTCTGAGCTGCCTTGTTACCTCGGTTATGTGTGGCAATTAATGTATTATTATTTATCTTTCTAGGCATCTACAGGAAAGGGTTCTGCAACAGTTTGAAATGAAGAAGTCTTTGTTTTGCTTTCCAGTAAGTATTGCTGGAATGTTATATTTTCTTCCCCACTGCAGCCTTTTATTTTCTCTCACAATGTAACATTTTATATTCTCTTGCACTGTTCCTACATCTCCCCTGATGGGGGGAGTTCCTGGAATGTGGGGTTCTCCTCTGTGACAAGTTCACCTTGATGTCATGGTGCACCCCTATAGGAGGATGTGGTGGGCAACAGACTTGTGAGCTTTTGAAATCCCATTGCTGCTCCTGTGGCCTGATGCAGAGCCTATGTATCTCTGCAGCTCTGGTTGTTCCCCCAGCGCTCCACCCAGAATATTTGGTGTGAGGTGGGCTGAGAGAGGTGGCTAGTGTGTGTGTGGCTCTGAGCATTGGGGACTTCCAGCCCACAGCTCTCTTGCCCTTACAGTTCTTTCCCTATTGCCAGAATTAGTTGCACTGTGCATCTACAGGTGCAGCTACAAGGCTGTCTTTCCAGTTCTCAGTGCTGTAGATATTTTGTTCTTTAATCTGACACTGCTAATCCAGACCCCACATCTAACACTGGGAGGATGGAGAGGGAGTTGCAGTGAGCTCTGGGAGATTGGGGGTGGAGTTGATCAGGCTCTGTGTCTTTGTTTTCTGTTTTCTGCCTGGCAGTGATGGCTTAAACCACAGTTCTCACCCTTCTGTATTCAGTCTTTGCTCCTAGGTCTCTGCCTCGAATGCTGGGTTCAGCTGTATTACATGCTGATCCCTCAGGCAGAACTGTGGGCCACAGGGAGTGCACATGCAGCCTGAATTCTTCCCTATCCCATGACTGCAGTGAGTTCTGGACTGCGTCCTGTGGCCCATGGTTTCTGTCTCTGCATTTCTCTTTTCCTTCCTCCCTGGCTTGCCCAATTTGCCCACTTTCAGATGATTCAATGCACAGACCTCTCAAAGGTACTTGTGTGTTGCTTAGGTTATCCATTCTTGAATTATAGCTGTTCAACTTGTAACTTCCAGGAGAGATTTCACGAAGCACTCCTCACAGTGCCATGTTTGTGACATAATCTCACCATTGGGATATTGATGGGGATTGCATTAAATCTGTGTAGTGTTTCCATTTTTAAAAGGTAAAAAATTAGGTTATTGTTTTGAGATCTTAATATACAAGTCACATTTATAAATTTGTCTATAAGCACTGCTTTAGGTGAATCTTATATTTTCATATATTTTTTTTCATTCATCTTAAAGTATTTCTTAATTCCTCTTCTGTATTATTCCTTGACCCATTAGGTAAATACTAGTGTGTTTTTTAACTTCCATATATTTCAGGATTTCATAGATTTCCTTGATTCTTAATGATTTCTATTTTCATCTACTGCATTTGTATTATTTCAATCTTTTTAAATTTATTCATATTGTATTTTGGCTGAAGATTTTGTCTGTCTTGGAGAAATGTCCCATGAATATTTGAGAAAAAAATGTGTGTTTTGCTGTTGTTGGGGGAAGTGTTCTGCAAATACCTGTTAGGTCTATTTGGTTTATAGATATATGATTTCTTTGATATTATACATTGTTGTTCTGTCCATTATTGAAATCAAGGTATTGGAATCCTGATCTATTATTGTTGAACTGTCTATTTTTTCTTTCAAGTCTGTCAGTTTTTACAACATGGTTCTGTGTTGTTATGTGTGTGAGTGTGTTCACTAATAGTCCTTAAAAAGATATGTCCACCCAGAATCTATTAAAGTGACTTTATTTGGATATAAATATCTTTGCTATTGTAATTGAGGACTTAAATATGTAGTTATCCTAGATTATCCATGTGACTCTACATCCAATAGCCAGTGTCTTTATAAGATAAATGCAGAAGAATTATGACACACAAAGAGAGTAAAAGGCAATGTGACCACAGTGACAGAGATTGAAATGATGCAGCCAAGAGAGCCAAGGAAACCCAACAGACACTAGAAGCTGCAAGAGGCATAAAAAGATACACCCCCAAAACAAACAAATAAACAAATTGTAGAATGAGTGAGAAATTGCTGGTACTTTGGTTTGGACTTTTGAACTCAAGAACTACGAGAGCATAAATTTCTGTTTAGTGCAACAAATACTGTGGTAATTTGTTAGGCAACCATAGGAAGCATTTACAGGTTTATACTTGTAAATTTTTAAGCTTTATTAATGTACAAAAATTGCATACATTTATTTACATATATTGCATACATATAAATTGCAAACATTATATATATATATATATATATATATATATATATATATATATACATATGAGTTTGAACATACGTATACACCAGTGATATCATCACCACAATCAAGGTACTAAACATATCCATCACATCCAGAAATTTCCTCATGTTCCTGTGTTTGTGTGTTTTGTGGGTTCTAAGAACACTTAATATGAGATTTATCTTGATAACAGATTTTTAAAATGCATAGTACTATATTATTAACTATAGGTATTAAGTGTTTCAGTAAATCTCTGAAATTTATTAATGTTGCATGACTGAAACTTTATATCCTTTGAGCTAGAATTCCCCATTTCCCCCTTCCTCTAGCCCCTGGCAACAAATTTCCTGCTTTTTCACATGTCTATTAAATTTTATTGCATCCTGGATAACGTGAATGTTATTTTTGCATATCTTTATACATGTCTCTCTATAAAGAATGATGAATTCTGTTTTGACAAGCAATGAAAATATTTGTAAATCAGTTATATCCTTTTGAATTTTTAAAAAATCTTTCTTAGTGTGGCTCTAGAGTAGTATTTACCAGTACCAATTCAGTTATATCCCTATTTTATGATATTCCTGGTGTTTATGCTGAATGCTTTGGGTGTTCAATGAGGTCTCTCTCCTCTGATTGCTGAGAAATCAAGTAACACTCAGTTTCGTCTGAATAATGGTAGTTGTTTTGTGTACTTTTCCCCTCTAGTAGTTATCATTTACTTGATATTTACTCTTTGCCTGATCTTATGAAGTTTCATCCAGTGGTCATTCAGCTTAGTATTTTCTAAAGATGCAAAGGGAACCCTATGCAGATTTCTAGAGTTTTTTCCAGGGTTTTAGTTTTATTTGGTATTCTTACTCCCAATTTTTGGGTGTCTCAGCCTCCCTGAATTGTGATCTCATTCTCCTCAAATCAGAGAAGGCTTTGTGGATATGGGATTTGTTACAGATATAGGTAAAGTCAGTTCATATTTAGAGTGGGAAAGATATTCTCTTGTGACTTTCTAAAGCATAGCCAAAAGTGAAAGTCTCCTATATAGTATTTATATTATGTTTTTTAGTTTACATATTTCCTTCACCCTATTTACTGCCCATACAAACTCTTAAAATAAATGTGAACCTATGACCTTATGCTTTTTACATAAAAAGAAAATTTTCAATGTGCTTTTTCTACCTGTGGGTCATCGCACCTGAGAAGCATCATTTTAGGAAAAGCATAAAATATTTTAGGTACTTGTTGAATTAAAAATAACTCTCACCCAAAGTAAAATATTGCATTCAAATTGAGGTAATAAGCAAAAAGTTATTAGTGCCAGGAATAAATACTCACAGTCTGGTAGTTATCATTGTTTCCCTTTAATTTCTAAACTGACAAATGATAATTGCCCAAGCAATTAAAATAATTAAGAAAATGTAGAGGCACAAAATGAGAAGCCTCTTAGAAGTGCAAATTAAATGCATAAGGAGAGATCCACATATGTTTTCTGCACCTCATCCTGGAGTGGACTGATTACCAGATGCTTTATAGTAGGTTGAAAATTGATAGATCCTATGCCACCTGTGTTCTGTCTGGGAACAAGGGCTACTGGAAGCATCCTTACCTCAAAAGGTAGGTTTTAGTTTTAAAGAAAATTTCTGGGATCTTGTAATTTATATTTTGTAAATGTTTTGGTAATAAAGAATGTTTTTCAGAAAACACATTTGTTTAATATCCTGTAAATTCATTTTTTAATACACTATTTTGTGCTATGTTTAAATGAGATTAAGAAAAATATGACTAAAATCATTGGATGGTTTACCGTTTTAGAATACTTATTCACTTTGTGAGCTACAGGGGGCAGTCTGAGGGAGGCTGTGGAAAGAGTTAGGTTGACAGTGGCTTTGTGAGAGTAAGGACAGTTTCTGTGAAGAATATAATATTCTTAAATAAGATAGACTATCTCTAATTTAGAAAAAATACACCATAAAATCAATCAAAGGTGGAATTAACTGTGAGAACAACTTCTGTGTTTGTGTGCACAACAAACACACTGCTCTGTATTCTAATGGGATAATGACAGCTGGAATTGGTGTCAGAGATTGATGATACCAATTTCTAAGGGGAGACTATTTCAGAAGTTAATAGATGGTATTTTGTTACAATTATGTAAAATTTGTTCTATTAGGCATGACTTATTCAGTTCAAGTATACTTTCTATTAAATTATTCATTCAAAACATTGCAGTAGACTACTGATAGTTGTATGCACCAATACCAAATTCTTCATCTCAGCTAACAACCTTTTGATTTAACTAATCTAAAGGTATATTCCCTCTAAATTAAAATTTGTCTTTATCACATACATTTTTTTCACAGAAAATTATTTATCATATTAAATTCCTGTCGTGAAGAACATGAAATATTTTGCACACAATACCTATTTGTGTACTGTTTGTGCAAAGGTGTTGTTAAATAAGCTCAGCTCATAGCAAAATTTAAAAGATAATGAGGTTGAAAAGGAGAGTATTCAGTAAATTGGAACAAGAGAGGGTTTCATAAAAATGGTGCCACCTGCTACTAGGTTCAGCAAGAATCATTTAGAAGAGATTTTTGAATGTGATAAGCTGGGAGGCTTATTTTAAAATAAATTAATATGCCATTCTACTTTCTATTACTCAAATATGAGTAATAATATCAAATAAATGACTTTGATTTGAGAAATAACTCCCCAAAATGATATTTAGGAAAATGTTTAGAATAACACTAGTCAATCAACAATATTTATTGATGGCCCACTTTGTTTTTGTTAATTATGTTATTAAGCATAAACATTTATTGAAATATTTCACACTGAAAGTTACAAAGAGCACTTAATTAAGCATTATGTAATAAGTGGGTGGTCTGTGAATAAACAGAAAGTGTTGTACCTACTCAACAAGTGAATGCAAATGAAGATAGTATAAAAATTAGTTGTTTATCCACACAAAGCAAAGGCATGATCTGAGTAAGGTAAGCTTAACTGGAAAAGAGGCCAACTTGGTTGACATATAAGTTAAACTTTTTCAGCCTTAATAGGTATATTCCATATAGGACTGTTTTGAAGCAGCATCAGAATGCTTTCTGTTCAGCAAGGCAATTAACGTGCCTTTACCTACTCAAAGTAGAAATACCTTTTCAGGTACATGAATGAATTTTCAACATACTTTCTTATATAATTACTATGGATTATTTTTTCTGTTTTATAAAATGTATCACTTCCTGACTCAAAGACCTAAGTGGATTGCTAGTGATTATCTCAAGGGAAGAAAGAAGTCTAAAATAGATTGGTATCATTTAACGTCTCCTTGCAAACAATGGGCTGGAACAAGTGTTGTTGCATTGTGAATACACGAATATTGAAAACCATACCATGGGGCTATATCCTCAACAATTCTTCCCAATTATACTTCCCAGCCTACTTGCAGATAAAGGTTTCAAATATTTTGAAATCCTGGCTACATTTTGCATTGCTTTGGGACCAGACAAGGGCTATGGAAATACTGAATGAAAATATGGAGAAAAAATATATATAATTTGTGATATTGGGGGAAACAAACCTTCTGAAATATCTTTGGCAGTTATAGTCCCTCTAACCAGTTACATATATGTTCCAAATATGGATTTAGATAGATCTTGATTTTGTATCATCTTTGCTATGAAATACACTTTGTTCATCTGATATATGTTCTGGTTATCTTTGTTAGAGCTAAAGATCTATGTAGTATCATCTTAGAAGTAAGGAATGATATGTAGCATGTCCAAAAATTATTTCTCCATTTACAGATCAGTTTAAAAATCAACATGTTAATTATTTTTTAGTTAGTTTATTGGGGTGACAATTATTAGTAAAGTTACATAGGTTTCAGGTGTACAATTCTGTAATACATCATTTATATATCACATTGTGTGTTCACCAGCCAGAGTCAATTTCCCTCCTATCACAATCTATTTGATCCCTTTTACCTTCGTCTACCTCCCCCTCCCCTTTACCCTCTGGTAACCACTAAACTATTGTCTTTGTCTATCAGTTTTTGTTTCTTCATTTGTTTGTCTTGTTCCATTGCTGTTTTCAGTTTTACATACCACATATCAGTGAAATCATATGGTCCTTAACTTTTTCTGTCTAACTTACATCCATAGTATAAGAGCCTCAAGATCTGGACATTATAGAAACAGCGGCATGATGTGAGTTTCTTAAAATCTCTCCTGGAATTAACAAGAAATTGAAAATCTATAATTCCACAAAGGACTCCCTACTCAGCAGAGAAGCAAGACTAAAAGATGCACAATTGAAACCATTTAAGGTGGGCAAATTAGGCGAACAGAAGAGGAGGGAAAGGCAGAAGTGTGGAACAGGCTGCGCAGGCTGCAAGATGCAGACTGGAGTTCCAAGCTACTTGCATTCCAGAGCTACAACAAAAATGGAAGAATGAAGAATTTGGATTGCTAGTGCTCCCCTTATGGCCCAGAGTGTGCCCTGAACGATCAGCATATAACGCAGCTGAACCCAACGTTCATGACAGAGACCTTAGAGCAAAGATTGAGGCAAAAAGGGTAAAATGGCAGTTTAATCTTTCGCTGAATAGCAGAAGACAGAAGGCAAAGGCACTTTGCCTATTTGACCCCTCTCTACCTTCCCAGATCTCACCCCACTCGCATCTGCCCAGTTCTAAAAGGAGAGCAGTAGCAGTGTCAGATCAAAGGAACAGAATATTTGCAGTTCTGAGAACTGCAACCCACAGCCATGGGCTTATAGCCCAACTAGTTCCAGCAAAGGGGAGGGAGCCTTGGGTGCAGGACTAGCTGTGCTGTTGGTCACCACAAATGCTCGGAGCCACCTATCTCAACAAACTCACTCTTGCCCTGACCTATCTGGGTGTATCCCTGCAGGAGTAAACAGAGCCAACAAAACACACAGGCCCTGAATCTGGCACAGGAAGAACTTCAAAACTTCAGAAGCTCTCTACATCTGCCAACAGAGGTGGTGCCCTGAGACCCAGGCGACCGGCTCACAGAGGAGAAGCCCAGCTTCCAGGGAATGCTCCCATTGTGTGAGAAGCTGAAACAGTGCAGAGAAAATATAACACTATAGCATAAGAAAGGATAAAAGGCTACAGTCAGAGAGAAAATAAAACATTTTATCAACACCTACTGGAAAGCAAAGGAAAGACCTCCTTCTAACAACCTGTTGCAGAACCCACTCCTTTAGATGCCTAGGAAGAGAAATAATTGATTTATTGTCATGAATAACCAAGGTAACAAGGCAGCTCACAAAGAAAATGAAAAGTTTCCTGAAAATGAACTTCGAGACATGGAAATATGTGACTTAAATGACAGAAAATTCAAGATTGCAGTTCTGAAAATACTCAATGAGATGCAAGAAAACACAGACAGGCAGGTTAATGAAGTTAGAAACACAGTCAGAGAAAAAAAATTAACATTCTACTAAATACATTGAAATTTTAAAAAGAACCAAATAGAATTTCTGGAGATGAATAACTCAATAAAGGAAATGAAGAATGAAATAGCCAGCTTATGTAATGAAACTAACAAGATGGAGAAAAGAATCAGTGACATCAAAGATAGAAATCTAAAAAGACACAGATCGAAGAAGAAGGAGACTTGAGAGTAAAAAGAAATTAAAGAAATCTACAAGAACTTTCTGACTCCATCAGAAAGAGCAATATAGGAATAATGGGCAAACCAGACAAAGAAGTAAGGGAGAACAAAACAGAGAGTATATTAAAAAAAATACCCAATGAGAAATTCCCGAATTTGTGCGAAGAACTGAATCTTCGAATCCAAAAAGCAAATAGAAAACCTAATTACCTCAATCCCAACAGGCCTTCTCCAAGGCGTATTGTATTGAAGCTGTAAAAATTAACAACAAGAAAATAATCCTCAAGACAACCAGAGAGAAGAAGGTGGTATACACAAATAAAAGTCTATTAGATCATCATTACATTTTTCAGCAGTAACTCTACAAGCCAGGAGGGAATGAAATAAAATATTCAAACTATTGAAAGAGAGAAACTATAAGCCAAGAATAATGTATCCAGCAAAGATAACCTTTAGATATGAAAGAGAAATAAAGACCTTTCCAGACATACAGAAGGTAAAGGAATTTACTAACACAAACCTGCACTACAAGAAATATTAAAGGAGACTATTCAACCTGGAACAAAAAAGCAAAAGAATATAAGACCATGAGTAATATTACAAACAGACAGACAGAAGCAGGAATTGGCAACCCCTACATCAAATAAGACACTATACACTTAAACATAACATACAAGGTAAAGAAAAAATTAACTTTAAAAAAAGAGAAAAAAGACAACTTGATACTACAGTGTAGAAATCAACTCACAACATAAACAGGGACACTTTTGTGACAACAAAACCATAAAAGGGGAAAGAATAAATGTCTGAACCCACATAAGGGAATGGAAAAAGGAAGCATGCTGAAAAAAATGAAATGCTCTAAATATGAAACTATTTTTGACATAAACGTACTGGTGACCACACACAAAAATTCAGAACTGAAATATATAACATAAAAAAAGTACAGAGGGGGAAAAAATCATAGAATACCACCACAACTAAATAATAGACAGAAACAAAAAGGCGAAGAAACAATTCAGACACCATCCTACCAGAGAACCAACGATACAGCGGTAGAGAATCCTCATATATCAATAATCACCCTAAAGATTAATGGACTGAACTCACCAATAAAAAGGCACAGAGTAACAGAGTAACATATTGGTTCAAAATTTTAAACCCAATTATATACTGCCTCCAAGAGACATATCTCAGCTACAAGGACAAATACATACTCAAAATTAAACGGTGAAAATTGACACACCAAGCAAATTCTATTCAAACAAAAACAGGTGAATCTATAGTGATACCAGATGAAACAGGCTTAAGGGTAAAAACGGTAACAAAAGACACAGATGGACATTTCATAATGATAAAGGAGACTATACAACAAGAAGACATAACAGTCATCAATATTTATGCCCCCAATCAGGGAACACTAAAACATACAAAGAAAATACTAACAAAGCTAAAGGGACAAATTGACCAAAACACAAATATAGTAGGGGCTTAAATACATCATTGACAGCTATGGATAGATCATCCAAACAGAAAATAAATAAAGAAATAGCAGCCGTAAATGACACATTAGATGAAATGGGCATAATTGACATTTACAGAGTACTTCATCCTAGAACAACAGACTATACATTCTTTTCTAGTGTACATGAAACATTCTCAAGGATAGACCATACATTGGGACATATAACTAGCCTCAGCTATTTTAAAAAGATTGAAATCATGCTTAGCATATTCTCTGATCACAAGGCTTTGAAATTAGATATCAACTGCAAAAAGAAAGCAGGAGAAACCACAAACATGTGGACATTAACATATATATTGTTTTAATTGGGGAATTGGGGGAGGGGAACAGACAAGTTGCTGTCCTTTTGTTCTTCAGTCCTAGTTGTGGAGGACGTCGCTTTACTGGCCCATGTTGGTATTATCATTGTGCTCTTTCCGGGTGAGGCACTCGCTCGCCAGCCATTGGACGGCTGCACACAGCAGCTCATAAAAGCTCACAAAACTCACACTAGCTGCTGGCCAGTCCCACTGCAGCCTATAATGTTGCCAGCGACTCACGGCAGCCCAGTTCCAGGTAGAGCTGTTTTTCAACATCTAAGCTGTAGAGGGTGCAGCATCCCTGGCCCTCATGCGGGATCCTAACCGGGAACCTGATGCTCAGAGCTGGTGTCCCATGCCAACTCTTAACCAATGCACCCCTCAGCTGGCCCAACATTAACATATTTTTTTAAAGATTTTTTTTATTGGGGAATTGGGGAGATGGGAACAGCGGTGGGGAATTGGGGGAAGGGGAACAGACAAGTTGCTGTTGTTTTGTTCTTCAGTCTAGTTGTGGAGGACATTGCTTCACTGGCCCAAGTTGGCACCATCATTGCTCTCTTCCTGGGTGAGGCACATCAGTCGCCGGCTTCTGGACGGCCGCTCACTGCGGCTGCTGGATACACACGGTAGCCCATGGCAACCCACTGCCACAGGGACTGCAGCCCACGCCGTCGCGGGCGACTCACAGCAGCCCAGCTCCAGGTTGAGCTGTTGTTCAGCATCTTAGCTGTGGAGGGCAGTGTCACTGGCCCTCATATGTGGGATCCGAACCGGGGCCTTCTGGCATCCCAAGCCAGTTCTTAACCATCACACCACTCGGCCGGCCCACATTAACATATTTTTAAAGAATGACTGGTCAAAGAAAAAATATAAGGAGAGATGAAAACATACATAGAAACAAATGAGAATGAAAACACATTTTACTGGGCCGGCCAAGTGGCGCGTGTGTTAGAAGTTTGCTTGGGACTCCAGCTCAGAGCAGCAGGGCCCCAGTTCGGATCCCACATATAAGGGCCAGTGACGCTGTGCCTTCTACAGCTAAGGTGGTGAACAACAGCTCAACCTGGAACTGGGCTGCTGTGAGCCACCGTGAGTGGCTGCCCAATGGTTGGTGAGTGACTGCCTCACCCGGGAAGAGCGCAATGATAATACCAACATGGGCCAGTGAAGCGACACCCTCCACAACTAGACTGAAGAACAAAAAGACAGAAATTTATCTGTTCCCCTTCCCCGATTCCCCAATAAAATCTTAGAAAAAAAGAAGAAGAAAACACATCCTACCAACATTTTGGGGATGCAGCAAAAGCAGTTTTAAGAGGAAAATATATATCATTACAAGCCTTTCTCAACAAAGAAAAAAATCGTAGATAATTAACCTCATGTTACACCTTAAAAAACTAGAAAAAGAACAAATAAAACCCATGTCAGCAGAAGAAATAAAATAATAAAAATCAGAGCACAAATAAATGAAATAGAGAACAAACAGAAAATAGAAAAAAAATGCAACAAAAGCCTGGTTCTTTGAAAACACTAATAAAATTGACAAAATCTTGACTAGAGTTACTAAGATAAAAAGAAAAGCACACAAACAAAATCAGGAATAAAAGAGGAGAAGTTACCACAGATGCCCTGGAACTACAAGATTATCCAAGAATACCATGAAGGGCTATATGCCACCAAATTCAATAACCTAGAATAAATGGACATGTTCTTAAAAATATATAGCATTCCTAGGCTGAATCATAAATAATTGGAAAATCTAAATAGACTAATCAACAGTAAGGATATTGAATCACTCATCCGAAACCTTCCCAAAAGCAAAAGTCTGGGATCAGATGGATTCACTAGTGAATTCTACCAAATATTCAAAGAATCTCTAATTGAAGAAGGGGCAATACTCCCCAACTCATTTTATGAGGCCAACATTACCCTGATACCAAAACCTGGTAAGGATAATACACATAAAAAAAATTGCAGATCAATATTTGTAGCGAATACAGATGCAAAATTCCTAAACAAAATTCTAGCAAATCAAATGCAACAATATATTTAAAAAGTTATACATCACGTTCAAGTGGGTTCATTCCATGGGTACAAAGATAGTTCAACACATGCAAGTCAGTCAATGTGATACACCAAATAAATAAGGGTAAAAAATCATATGATTATATCAATAGATGCAGAAAAAGAATTTGACAAGATACAATACCACTTTATGATTAAAACACTTAATAAAATGGGTATAGAAGGAAAATACCTTAACATAATAAAGGCCATATATGACAAGCCCCCAGCTAATATCATAATTATAGGTTAAAAACCTTAAGCCATTTTCTCTAGTTTAGGAACATGAAAGGGCTGTCCCTTATTACCTCTGCTTTTCAACGTAGTATTGGAAGTCCTAGCCAGAGCAATCAAGCAAGACAAAGAAATAACAGGCATCCAGATAAGGAATGAAGAAGTTAAATTGTCACTTTTTGCAGATGACATGTTGCTATATATAGAAAACCCTAAAGACTCCACCACAAAGCTATTAGGAACAATAAATGAATACAGTCAATTTGCTGGCTACAAAATCAATGTACAAAAACGCATTGCATTCCTATGTGCTAAAAATGAAACCTTAGAAAAAGAAATAATATAAAATAATTTTTTTTTGAATTGCAACCAAAAGAATAAAATTCCTAGGAATAAACTTAACCGAGGATGTGAAATACCTCTACACTGAAAACTATAAGACATTTTTAAAAGAATTGAAGGCACAAAGAACTGGAAAAACATTCCATGTTCATGGATTGGAAAAATCAACATAGTTAAAATGTCCATATTACCCAAAGCAATATACAGATTTAATGCAATACCCATCAAAATCCCAATGACATTTTTAAAAGAAATAGAACAAAAAATCATCAGATTTGTATGGAACCACAAAAGACCCTGAATAGCCAAAGCAATCTTTAAGAAAAACAAACAATGCTGGATGTATCATACTCCTTGACTTCAGCTTGTACTGCAGGGCTGCAATAATCAAACTCATATGGTATTTGCAGCAAAGCAGACACACAGACCAATGGAATAGAGTTTGAGAACCCAGAAAGAAACCCACATAAATATGGACAGATAATTTTTGACAAAGAAGCCAAAAACATACAATAAAGAAAAGACATCCTCTTCAATAAATGGTGCTGGGAGAATTGGAAAGCCACATGCAGAAGAATGAAACTGGACTACTATCTGTCAACATGTGCCAAAATCAACTGAAAATGGATCAAAGACCTAAACATAAGCCCTGAAACAATAAACTGCATAGAAGAAAACATAGGTACTAAATTTATGGATGTCGTGTTCAAAGAGCATTTTATGAATTTGACCTCAAAGACAAGGGAAGTAAAAGCTTAAATAAATGAATGGGGCTACATCTAACTGAAAAGCTTCTACAGAGCAAAAGAAACCATCAACAAAATAAAGTTTTTCAAAGTTTTTTTATGCATAGGAAATTTCTCCTTGAACTCATGTTTTCATTCAACTACTCAAAATGTTATTATCATAATTTAATGTGCATTTGCATGAAAATATTTTATTTGTTTTGAATAAGTGGTGCTGGAACAACTGGACATCTACTTTTAAAAAAATGAATGTAGACACCGACCTCATCACAAAAATTAACATAAAATGGATCACAGACATTTTATGTGGATGGATCTTGAGATTATTTTGCTAAGCAAAATAAGTCAGACAGAAAAAGGAGAGAACCATATGATTTCACTGAC
>NW_017732654.1:217492-221952 GCF_001890085.2 Hipposideros armiger
AATATTTTCTATTTCTTGTTTTTTCCAATAATATTTATTGTTTCTTATATTCTGAATTGAAAGAACCAGACTTTCTGATAAATTTTAAGCATGCAAACTTGTAATAATTATTGGAAAAGAAGAGGCAAATTATGCTTACTGAAAGTTTTGGAGAAAATTTGAATTTCTTAAGGGTTTTTACAGAATAAATGCTAAATTCTAAATTCCATCTTTTCTTCAGGTTGTAGAGCCACAAAACATTTTTAGTTATTTCTGGAGATTAGAAGATCACCATCACCATGACCTTGATCACGATGAAAGTTTAGGGTTTTAGTTATTCAATAGAGACCTCACTGATTTAGACTTTCATTAAATCCTGTCATGGAACATGATAAGATTCTGCCCCTTGCAAAATGAGTGTTTTCTTTTGTTTCTCTTCATCAGTATAGACAAGCATTATAAACTTTTGTTTATCGTGAACAATAGGGATAATTTGGTGGAGAAAGAAAGCAGATGGAATTAGTGATGTAGATAAATATACACTGTTATATTATTTTTGGTGTGATAAGAGGAGATACAATGACTTTTTTATTGAGGTATAATTGACTTACAACATTAGTTTCAGGTGCACAGCATAATGATTTGATATTTGCATACATTACAAAATGATGACTACAATAAGTCTAGATAACATCCATCACCATACATAGTTACATTTTTTTCTTTTGATGAGAACTTTTAAGATTTTGTCCCTTAGTAACTTTAAAATTATAGTCACCAAGTTGTACATTACATCTCCATGACTTATTTTATAACTTGAATTTTGTACCTTTGACCCCCTTCATCCATTTTGCACACCCTCCATCCCCTGCCTCTGGCAACCACCGATCTGTTCTCTGTATCTGTGAGTTTGTCTATTTGTTTTTTAAATTCTACATATTAGTGAGTTCACATGGTATTTGTCTTATTCTTTCAGACTCATTTTACTTAGCATAATGCCCACAAGCTCCATCAATATTGTTGCAAATGGCAAGATTTCCTTCTTTTTATGGGTGAATAATATTCTCTTGTGTGTGCACATCTATCTATCTATCTATGTATCTATCTATCATCTATCTATCATNAAAAGATGGTAGACGTCACTCGTTCTTATAACATGAATCATTCAACCATTGGCTTTACATTGTATATTTGTGTCAAAGGTGTATAAAACTCACTTTATTGGACTTATGAATGAATCCGACTTATGAACGTTCTCCCAGAATGGAACTCATTCGTAAGTCAGGGACTAACTCTACCAATGGAAAATAAAGCCTATGAAAACATGCCCCACATCATATTTCATCAGTGAAATGCAAAGTAAAACAACAATGTGATACCACTACAAACCTATTAGAATTGCCAAAATCCAGAACACTGACAACACCAAATGCTGGTGAGGGTGTAGAGCAACAGAAACTATCATTCATTGCTGATGGGAATGCAAAATGACACAGCTACTTTGGAAAACAGCTTGTAAATGTCTTATAAATTTCAACATAATTTTACCATGTGATCCAGCAATCATACTCTTTGCTTTATACCTAAATAAATTGGAAAACTTATATTCACATAATCCTTCACTTGAATACTCATAGCAGCTTTTTTTCATAATTGCTAAAACTTGGAAGCAACTAAAATGTCCTTAAGTAGGATCATGGATAAATTTGGTACATCTAGACAATGGGCTATTATTCATCACTAAGAAGAAAGGAGCTGTCAATCAATGAAGAGATATGGAGAAATCTTACATACATATTACTAATTGACAGCCAATCTGAGATAGCAACATACTGTATGATTCCAACTGTAAGACTTTCTGGAAAAAACAAAACTATGGAGATAATAAAAATATCAGTGGCTTTCAGGGATTGGAGGTCATGGAGGATGGGGAGTGATAAATTGGTGAAACACAGAGGATTTTTAGGGCAGTAAAAATGTATGATACCATAGTAATGGAAACATGTCATATACATTTGTCCTTACCAATAAAATGTACAACACCAAAAGAGAACCATAATGTAAACTTTGGATGATTATGGTGTGTCAATGTAGGTTTGTCAGTTTTAAGAAATGTTCTGGTGGGAGATGTTGATAATGGAGAGGCTATGTGNCCCCCTTTCCCCAATCCTCTGCCCCACTATGCCTCCATCAATATCATACATATCTATTACAGTTCCACTGACTCCACTCCCATACTGTACTCCACATCGCGTGACTATATATTCAATTATAGTTGACATACTATGTTATATAACATAAGCTTCAGGTGTATAGTGCAGTGATCAAGCCTCTACCCAATCCATGAAGTGGTCTCGCTAACAAGACATGCAATTGTATCTCAGAAAGCTGAATATGGAACTACCGTATGACTCAGCAATTTCACTATTGGATATCTATCCAGAGAAACTCAAGATGCTAATTTGAAAAAATACATGCACCCCTATGTTTATTGCAGCACTATTTACAATAGTCAGGACTTGGAAACAACCAAAATGCCCATCAGTAGATGACTGGATTAAGAAACTGTGGTACATGTATACAATGGAGTATTACTTTGCTATAAAAATGAATGAAATCATACCATTTGCAATGAAATGGATGGACCTAGAGACTATTATGTTAAGTGAAATTAGTCAGTCAGAGAAAGACAAATACCATATAATCTCACTTATGTGTGAAATCTAAAAAACTGAATGAATGAGCAAAGTAAACAGAAATAGTCTCAGAGATATAAAGGAAAAACTTATAGTTGCTAGTTGGGAGGGGGTAGGGATGAGGGAGAAGGGAAGGGATTAGACAGCATAAGTGTGTAACTACAATATTGCCACAGGGATATGAAAGACAGTTCGGGGAATATCATTAATAATGTTGCAAATCACTTTCCTTTTAAGTAGGTACTTAGTACAGATGAGTATCATCCAAGCCCATATCTTCATATTTACAAATTTCTTAATATCTCTGAATTAACGAGATCTGCTGCTTATTTGTTTCACATATAATATACTATTTTCATCTGTGTTAGCAAATAATTTGTAAGATAGCTAAAGTGTATATTGTAATTATTTAATGNATATTTATCAATAGAAGTAAAAAGGAATTGATGGAAATTTACAGCAATAAGAAGGCAGGGTATTGGGACACTGGTAAGTGTGGCACTTACAAACATTTTAATATGGTTGTTAATTTACAGAGAATCCAAAATAAAATTTTCTTAATATAAATGTAACTAAGTTCATGATAAGAATGAATAAATTAGTAGACTATTTATTAAGGAAAGACAACAAATCAGAGTCTCTTGCCCAAGTTTAAAAAATGGATACAGATTTGTAGTATTTGATACTCTTTCAGTAAATTGAGGTTTTCACCTCAGTCTTAATTAATGTTCAAATAATAAAATGCTACATTTTTTTCAGATTTTTTCCTTTTAGTACAGATGTCACATTGTTCAGTCAAGAGTAAATGTGGAACTTCTTTCTTTTTCTTGAAATCATGCAACATTTGCAAGTGAGACATAGTCCAGTCCGAGACAAGGTTTTGGGAGTAATCACCAGTATCTTTCTTATTAGTGAGAATGATGAAAATGTACAAAGAGCATGCTTTATAGCAGATTGGTATTTCCTGTGGTGCTTTTCCAAGTGTTAAATATTTTAATTATAAAGTGGGTAGTTAACACAGCTTTGTGTTTGTTACCTAGGTATAAAAGCATACTGCTACCTTTAATATTGCTAAGTGTCTCTTTTCTTTGCTTTTCTGGGACTCTCCTTTAGAAGCAGTACATTAGAAGCAGAAGAGTCAGAAGAGTTGAAGAGGGGAAGTCATTACACAAAAATTAGAATTCCCACTGTCTCACTCTTTAATATATTTGATTTTCATCCCTACACAGATCAACATACTCTGTTTCTGAAATTCCACAATTCACTCCTAACACAAATATGTATAATACCTACTGTGAATTTTTATAGGGGCTTGATAAAGAGGGCTTTAAAATCACATTTAAAATTGTTACTTTGTTTTTCAACCCAGATATGTTTATATCCTGCACAGTATAGTAAGATTAGGGGTGGAAGAGAAATATGACTTTCTTTCTAAGTGTGGAGGCATATTTTCAGGTATTTCAGTTTTAGGAAGGAGATCCCATAGAAACTGGTTATCTAGAAATTGAATATTTAAAAAATCCCTCCTTGTATGTCCCTTGGAAAATATCCAGGTATCACCAGGCTTATGCTGACTTCAATTTGCAGAGCACTCATTTAGTGACATAGGTTCACTAGAAGACAGCGTCTACATAACAACAAAGAAATCAAATATTGCAATCAAAACATTGAGAAATAATTTGTGATTCAGGATATGATTTGGCTGATAGGAAAAGGATCATTAAAATTATTTGGTTTCATAAACACCAATTTGCTAACTAACCAATAAACTTACATTTCTACTAG
>NW_017732654.1:225173-226243 GCF_001890085.2 Hipposideros armiger
TTACATATTTATCTTTTGTGTGAGAGAACATTTAAGCTCTACTCTTTTAGCAAATTTCAGATATACAATAGTGTTGTCTGTCACCATACAGCTGCCTACTTGAATGCTCCTGCACACTGATCCTTTGAAGTCATAAGGAAGTGTCTTGGAATGCTAAGACCCAAGGGAATGATCTCAATCTCGGTAAAACTTCCTTATCAGGTGGTCTCAGAATGCTGATGCCATCCTGAGGATCATACACAGGTGTGAAAGCACAACTTGGGCTTAATCACCATAAGTTTCCGAAGCAGCTGCCAATCGAATTGAATCAATTAACTGGGTATAGACATTCAAATTGACCTCTTTGTGACCATTGTAAATAAAAGCTTTACGCCCACCAGTATCAGTGTTCCCTCTCTCAGGCTGCAGAGAGGAGACCCCTGGCCCGCAGAAATTCTACTTTTGACTCTTGTGATTTCTTAACCCTTCACCGCCCCTCCTTGAGTCCACCCAGCCCTTGTCATGCAGGATGTGATAGTTGTCAACTATAGTCACCATGTTATGCATTAACTCCTCAGGTCTTACCATTTCATAGCTGAAAATCTGTACCCTTTTGCAAACCTCTCCTTATTTTCCTCATCTTCGATAGCTGGCAGTATTTGTCTTTCTCTGTCTGGCTTATTTTACTTAGCATAATGCGTTCAAGGCCCATCTGTGTTGCCATCTTGTTGCAAACTGCAAGATTTTTTTTTCTCATGACTGAATAATATTCCTGTGTGTGTATGTGTGTGGGTGTGTGGGTGTGATTTTCTTTATCCATTCATCCATTGACAGGGATTTAGGTTGTTTCCATATCTTGCCACTTGTGAATCATGCTGCAATGAACATAAGGATATCATATCTTTTTGAGATCTTGTTTTCATTTTTTAAATATATTTTCAGTAGTAATATTGCTAAATCATTTGGTAGTTTTTGTTTATTTTTTAATTTTGAGGAGACTGTCCTGTTTTCCATAATGGATGCACCAATTTACATTCCCACCAGTAGTGTATGGGGGTTCCCTTTTTTTCACATCCTAGCCAACATGTTTT
>NW_017732654.1:230684-233385 GCF_001890085.2 Hipposideros armiger
TGCCTCCATACTGATTTCCATAATGGCTGCACCAGCCTGCAGTCCCACCAGCAGTGCACCAGGGTTCCCTTTTCCCCACAGCCTCGCCAGCATTTGTACCACAGTTTATTAATCCAGTCATCTACTGATGGGCAATTTTGTTGTTCCCATGTCTTGGTAACTTTTGTAAGGTGTTAATTTTGCTTTCTTTGAACTGAAATTCTAATTGAAAAGGTAGTCACTTTCCTTACTTTCCCATTATTGATCATTGTTTATGCTTATTTAAGAAGTCTTACTCCATTGTCAAGATCACAGAGATACTTTTCCATAATTTTTCTTTATTAGCATTATAGTTTTATCTTTTTCACATATAGTGATTTCATTCATTCAGAGATTATTTTCTCATATCGTGAAGTACACATCAACCTTTGTTCTTCTCCATAGATAAAACCGCTTTTACCAAGCCATTTACTAAACAACTTGGTAATTTTGTTTTTCTCACGGATCTATTATACTAGCCCTATTCTGTTGGTCTGTTAGCTCCTTAATTTTTTTNTGCTCAATTAAGTTTTAAAGGGCATTAAATTTGTGGGTGGAAGACATGAACAGAAGAAGACAACATTTTTATTACAGTGCATTGTTATAATTGTTTTATTTTATTATTAGTTATTGTTAATCTCTTACTTTGCCTAATTTATAAATTAAACTTTATTATAGGTACGTATGTATAGGAAAAAGCATGCTATATACAGGTTTTAGTAGTATTCATGGTTTCAGGCATCTACTAGGAATCTTGGAAGTTATCTCCCATGGAAAATAGAGGACTACTATAAGTGCTTCCAGTGTATCTTCTTAATCATTATTTGGATATATGTATGAGTATATCTTTAAAATTATACAGTGTTCTTTTTGTGTTTGAATTTATGAAAATACTATTATTCTTTGAATACATTAATCCATACTTTTCATTTTTAACTGCTGTGTAGTCTTTTATTGTATTCCTATTACATTTTGCATAGTGATTTTCATGGTGAAGGGCACTTACATTCTTTCAAAATAATGCTTCCAGACAATACTGTGATGTGATAAACCTCCCTGACATGTTGCCCTAAGAACCTTTACTTGAGTTTCTTTGGAAGTTCTAGTTCATAGGACATACACATAGCTAATGCCAATAAATAATTCCAGAATGCTCTCCAAATGTCTTTTTTCTTTTTTTCTTTTATTGGGGAATTTGGGGAGGGGAACAGTGCTGGGGAATCAGGGTAAGGGGAACAGACAAGTCACTGTCGTTTTGTTCTTCAGTCTAGTTGTTGAGGATGTCGCCTCACTGGCCCATGTTAGCACCATCACCGCGCTCTTCCCATATGAGGCAGATCGGTCACTGGACTTTAGATGGCCACTCACAGTGGCTCTCGGCAGCTCACACCAGCTGCTGGCTGCTCACGCTGGCTGCCGACCACACAAGGTAGCTTACTGGAGCCCACTGCAGCAGGGGCTGCAGACTACACTGCCACACGTGACTCACAGCAGCCCAGCTCCAGGTCAAGCTGCTGCTCACCATCTTAGCTGTAGAGGGCAGCGTCACTGGCCCTCATGTGGGATCCAAACCAGGGCCCCGCTGCTCAGAGCTGGCATCCTAAGCCAGCTCCTAACCAATGCGCCACTCGGCCAGCCCCAAGGATGTCTTTTTTAATGTAGATGACTATGGCAGTACTTGAGAGTTCCTACATCCTCACCAGCTCTTAATATTATCTGACTTTCTAAGTTTGTAATACTGATGGGTGTAAAGTGGTATCCTGTAACTACTTTTTGGAATATACATTTCTCTGATTATTAAAAAGGTTGAGCATTTTTTAATGTTTTAACCACTTGTTTTATAAATCTAAAAATTATCCAGTCATATCCCTTGACCGTTTTTTTCTATTAGATTTTCTGTTTTCTTTTATTACTTTGTGGGAATTCTACATATAAATCTCTTTTTGGTTTAAGGTGCTTCATATGTTTTTAGTCTGTCACCTACTTGGTAACTTTTTTTTAAAATTAGTTTCAGATGTACACAACTATGTAATAGTTAGATTTTTATACCCCTCACAAAGTGATAACCCCTCTCCCCCAATCTAATACCCCTCTGAGATTGTGTATAGCTGTTACAGTTTCACTGACTCTATATATGTATATATTTGACATTCATTATTATTCAGCTTCAGCTTCAGGTGTACACTGCAGTGGTCAGTCACCTACACCATCCATGAATTGTTCTCCCTAATAAGACAAGTGTCCATCTGATACCTTACAAAATCTTTACATTATTGATTATATTCTCCAAACTGTCTTTCATATCCCCATGGCAATCTTGTAGTTACTGATTGTGCTTTCTAATCCCCTCAACTTCTCCCTTATTCCCACCTCCATCCCACCTAGCAACCCTCAGTTTTTTCTCTATATCTCTGAGATTGTTTCTGATTAGTTTGTTTATTTATTCAATTCTTTAGATTCCACATATAAGTGCGATCATATGGTATTTGCCTTTCTCTGTCTGACTTTTTCACTTAGGCTAATGTTCTCTAGGTCCATCCATATCATTGCAAATGGTAAGATTTCATTCTTCTTTATGCCCACATAATATTCCATTGTATAAATGTACCACAGTTTTTTGTTTTTTTTTGAGTTTTCCATTTTTTTTAAGTTTTTTTTTATTGTTAGTTTCAGGTGTACAGAA
>NW_017732654.1:234635-247446 GCF_001890085.2 Hipposideros armiger
AAAAACATTGTTTTTATTACATTGGCTCTGTAATAATTTCTTAATATATATCAGGACAAATATCTCATTCCACTTTTAGGTATTTTTTTAAGTTTTCTTAATAATACACCTTTCTTTTTCCTTTTTTAAATTTTTTAAAAATTAGTTTCAGGTGTACAACACAGTGAAATAGTTATACTTTTTACCCCTCAAAGTGACAACACCCCTCATTCAATTTACCACCCCACTCCCCCCCATTTCATACATATCGAATACAAATCCATTGCCTCCACTCCCACACTATATATATATATATATATATATATATATATATATATATATATATATATAGTCACGGGATGTGGAGTATAGTGTGGGAGTGGAGTCAATAGAATTGTAATATACCTTTCTTATTTTACATAAATTTTAGATCAAATGACTGGATTTCTAATAAAATATTGTTAAAAGGTTATTAGAATTCTATTAAGTTTATGTATTAATATGGGGAGAATAAAAATTTTTGTATTGCTATGTCATCACAGTTATGACTATGGTAAATCTTTTGGGTTTTTTTCAAGATATTCTTCAAAGTAAATTTATCAAAATCATTAAAATAAAAAAAGCACTCTGTGCTGAGGCAGGAATTGATTAGAGTGGTAAGAGTGGAAGTGGGAGACCATTATGGAGGTTGTTGAAGTAGTCTTGGAGAGTGATGATGATTAGTGCCTTGGACTAATGTTGTGGCAGTGGAAATGGAAATAATAAGACAAATTCAAGAGATATTTATAAGTTTTCAGGAATTCATGTTGGTGAAGGAATTATGACAATTAAAGGTTACAAACATGACTTAGGCTTGGTAACTTGGTAAATAGGTAATTTCATTACTGAGTAAGGAGCAGGTTTGCATGGGACAGGTTTAATAGAAGGAAAATGGAAGTCTAATTTGGATTGCTAATTTTTAAAGTGGGATGAGGACACTGTTCACCATAACTGGGCAAATGGAACTCATGTGAGATTATAGATTCATTAGCCCCTGGGAACTCTAAATCAAAGTTATAAATACATGTATAGTACGGTGTTGTGACTGTTATTCATTTTTAAGTAGTGTTGCCTACACCTATACTTAGTTTCTGCATCTGAACAATTGATACAGTGGAAATCTTATGGGCATTGAATAAGAATTTCTAAGTTTGGATTCCAGATCTGCCATTTTCTAGCTTCTTAAACTTGAAAAAATTGCTTAACTTTCTGAATTTTTGTTTTCTTATCTATCAAATCAGTACAGTAGTATACATTTCATAGAATACTTGTGAGAATTAATTTGGAAGTTAGTCACATGTTTGGCACTGAACTCGTTTGCAATCTATTTCTCCTCTCATCCTCTTGCTTCTATAAATGAGATCTAACTAAAACATGGTGGGTCTATTGTAACTTCTAACTTAAAAGATGATAACACTGTAATTCTTGATATCTTACTGTACACTGGCAAAACACATTTTATAAGGTTGATATGCTTATATAATATGCATTTTTCCTCAATTAAATCATTGTCAAATGTAATGGAGAAGATGATAATTTAATGGATATTATTATATACCGTATTGTGAAATGAAAAGGCACTTTTTATTCATTCCTTTTCCCCTATTGTCATGTACTTGTAAGTTTAGGAATATGTTTTTTATTATAAGTAAATCTGTTTATTAAAAAAGTTAAATAAGCAACCTAGAATTATATATCAAAACACATTATTATTTACAGAAAATGTAAAAGTAAATGCTAAGACACAAAGAGCAAATAACTCACTGTTATGGAGTTTAATTTGAGACTTGTGAAGAAAGGAAAAATGGGTTTGCTTATTGCACATACTTAATAATGACATATTTCATCATTCAACAGCAGGGTTGTTAGTCATTTATTCCATGCTATGTTGTCAGCTGTGAAAACTAGAAATGCATATTGCTCCTTGGCAAGTTGAAAAAATGAATGAATATTATTTTGAGTCGAAATTGTTATCAAATTGTATGTGAAGTTAAATCTCAAAGTGAAATTTACAATTTTAAAAGATGTTTATAGGGAGAGATAATGTCAAGTGTAAGAGGCTTTATTTAGTAGCATTTTTGCTTTATTTTATAAATGTAATAAATTCTAAGAAGTTTTAGAAAATTCAAAAATAGAAATATGCATAAAGTAACAAGAAAGAACACCAGTAGTAAATATCTGTTAGTCTTTTATATGCTTTTGCAAATTTTCCTGAGTCATCTTATGTAATTAAGATAATCTTTTTATAAGCTTTTCTGCATCCTACTACTTGTTTTTGAAGTTATAGAAATTAAATTTGTCTACATTGTTAAAAATTATTTTAAATATTACTTTTTGAAGAAACTATTATTTTCCATAGCGACTACATGGATGGATCTTGAGATTATTATGCTAAACAAAATAATTCAAACAGAAAAAGTCAAGAAGAATATGACTTCAATCATACAGGTGATATAAAAGTCAAAGTAACAAAAAAAAATCAAGACAAAAAAAGAAACAAAAATACATAGACACAGACAACAGTTCAGTCATTACCAGAGTGTAAGGGGAAGGGCAGGTGGTAGAAGAGGAAATAGGGGTTCAATATATGGTGATGAAGGGAAAACTGACTCTAGGTGGTGAGCACACAATGTGATATATAGATAATGTATTATAGAAATGTACACATGAAACCTATATAAATTTTCTAACCATTGACATCCCAATAAAATTAATAAATTAAGAAAAACATTGCTTTTAATGGTGTCAGTGATACCATTGAACATATTGTGCCCCTTTTTTTAATTGTCCTTATTTTTTTAATTAAATTATATTGGGGTGATAATGGTTAGTAAAGTTACACAGGATTCAAGTGTGCACTTCTGTAATACATCATCTATATATTCCATTGTGTATTCAAACCCAGAGTCAGTTCTCCATTCATCACTATGTATTTGATCCTCTTTACCCTCATCTACCACCCTGCTCCCCCATTACTCTCTGGTAACCACTAAACTACTGTCTATGTCTACGAGTTTTTACTTCTTTCTTTGTTGGTCTTATTTCTTTGTTGCTTTCAGTTTCATATCTCACATATCAGTGAAATCATATGGTTCTCAAATTTTTCTTTTGGCTTTTTTTTTTTGCATAGCATAATTATATCAGGATCCATCCATGTTCTCAAACAAAGGTATTTCATCATTTCTTATGGCAGGATAGTATTCCATTGTGTATATATACCACATACCTTCTTTATTCAACCATCTATCAAAGGACACTTTTGTTTCCATGTTTTGGCCACAGTAAATAAAGCTGCAATGAACATGAAAGTACATATATAGAAATGTCTATTGAGGTCCTCTGCCCATTTTTTAATTAAATACTTGTTTTTTGTTGTTGAGTTGTATGACTTTCTTATATATTTTGGAAACTAATAACCCCTTATTGGAGCTGTTGTTTGCAAATATCCTCTCTCATTTGGTTAGTTGTCTCTTTATTTTTTGGATAGCATCTCTTTTTTTTTTTTAAGATTTTTATTGGGGAATTGGGGGAAGGGGAACAGACAAGTTGCTGTCGTTTTTTGTTCTTCAATCTAGTTGTGGAGGATGTTGCTTCACTGGCCAAAGTTGGCACCATCAATGCGCTCTTCTCTGGCGAGGCAGATCAGTCGCCGGCTTCTGGACGGCCGCTCACTGCGGCTGCTGGCCGCTCACGCTGGCTGCTGGCTACATACGGTAGCCCATGGCAACCCACTGCCACAGGGAGTGCAGCCTCCGCGTCGCTGGTGACTCATGGCAGCCCAGCTCCAGGTTGAGCTGTCGTTCAGCATCTTAGCTGGGGAGGGCAGTGTTCACTGGCCCTCATATGTGGGATCTGAAACGGGGCCCTCTGGCATCCCAAGCGAGTTCTTAACCATCGCGCCACTCGGCCGGCCCCTTGGATAGCATCTCTTGCTGCGCAGAAGCTTTACAGTTTGATATAGTCCCATGAATTTATTTTGGCTTTTACTTCCCTTGCATTTAAGGTCAAATACATAAAATTTTTTTGAATCCAAGACCCATAAGCTTAGTGCCTAAATTTTCTTCTATGCAGTTTATTTTTTCAGGTTTTATGTTAGATCTTTGATTCATTTTGAGTTAACGTTGGTACATGTTAAGAGATAACATTTTAGTTTCATTCATTTGCACTTGGGTTTCCAGTTCTTACAACACCATTTATTGAGGAGGCTGTCTTTTCTCTATTGTATATTTTTGGCTTCTTTGTCAAAAATTACCTGTCCATATTTATATGGGTTTATTTCTGGGTTTTTAATTCTATTCCATTGGTCTGTGTGTCTGTTTTTCTGCCAATACCTTACTGTTTTGATTATTGTTGCCCTGTAATACAAGCTGAAGTCAGGGAGTGTGATACCTCCAGCATTGTATTTATTCTTAGGATTGCTTTTGCTCTTCGGGGTCTTTTGTGGTTCCATATAAATCTGATGATTTTTTGTTCTATTTCTTTAAATAATGCCACTGGGATTGTGATGAGGATTGCATTAAATCTGTGTATTGCGTTTGGTAATATGGCCATTTTAACTATGTTAATTTTTCCAATCCATGAACATGAAATGTCTTTCCATTTCTTTGTGTCTTCTTCAATTTTTTAAAAAATGTCTTGTAGTTTTCAGTGTACAGGTGTTTCACATCCTTGGTGAAGTTTATAACAAGATATTTCATTTTATTTTGTTGTTACAATTGCAAAATAAATTGTTTCTTTATTTCTTTTTCCAAGATTTCATTGTTAGTGTATAGGAATGCATTAGAGTTTTGTACATTGTTTTTATCCAGCAACTTTATTGTATTTGTTTATTGTTTCTAATAGCTTTGTGGTGGAGTCTTTAGGGTTTTCTATATTGATGTGGTCCACGTGCCAAACGAGCATTCCTGACTCGTCAGCCAGGAGGCACCTGGGAGGATTGGGTAGAAGACAAAGAAAGAAAGATAGAGACATAAGCTGGGAACGGGAGGTCCAATCAATGCTGATGGCAGAGAGTGGCCTCGTTTGTTGTTTGTATACAGCTTTTATAGCAAAGTAGCTTTTCTTAGGTAGGGGGTTTTGAGAGCAATCTCCCCAAAGTGAGACAAAACACAGCAAGTAAAAACTGTTAACAGGATTGCCTTCCACTCTGTAACTTTTAAGGTTGTCTGTGATGTTGGCTGTTCTTCTTCAGGGGCACAGTGGAGATGAGATCTTCCCTGCAACCTTCCCATGCTGCTCCCCAAGGCCTAAGAGCCTGTCAGCTTGCCAGCTGTCAGGCTTAACCCTTACTGCAGCTCTGGTCTGTAACTTTTAAGCTGCTCTCGAGCTGCTCACCCTAACATGGAGGCCTATAGCTTGCCAGCTTACAGCCTCAGTGTCCCTGGCTGATCCAAGCCGGCTCCCCACACTATATATTGCACCATGTCATCTGTAAAGAGTGACCATTTAACTTCTTCATTCCCAATTCTGATGCTTTTTAATTTCTTTCTTTTGCCTGATTGCTCTGGCTAGTACTCCCAATACTACGTTGAAAAGCAGAGGTGATAGGGGACAACCATGTCTTGTTCCTCAACATAGAGCAAAGGGCTTCAGGTTTTCAACTTTAATTATAATATTAGCTGAGGGTTTGTCATATATGGCATTTATTATTTTTAGATATTTTTCTTCAATACCCATTTTATTAAGTGTTTGAATCATAAATAGATGTTGTATCTTATCAAATGCATTTTCTGCATTTATTGAAATGATTAAATGCTATCTGTTCTTTATTTTGTTTATGTGGTGTATCACATTGATTGATTTGCATATGTTGAACCATCCTTGTGCCCGTGGGATCCTTGTGCCCCACTTGGTCGTGATGTATAATTTTTTTTTAATTGGAGGAGAAGAACAGTGTTGGGGAATTGGAGAGGGAGACCAGCCAAATTTTGTCCCTCAATCTTAGTTGTGGGGGATGCCAGTCTCCATTTGGTTGCTTGTTGGCAGCTTGTGACCTTTAAGCTCAAGGTGCTGTGTTACAATCTTAGTTGCGGGTTGGCATAGCCACCATCCAATGTGGGAGTTAAACCAGCAGTCTTGTTATTAAGAGCGTATGCTCTATCCACTGAGTCATCCGGGCAGCAGCTCAGCTCAAGGTGCCAAGTTCAGTCTTAGTTGCAGGCAGGCATAGCCCACCATTGAACAGGCAGTCTTGTTGTTAGGAGCACATGCTCTCACCAGCTGAGCCATCCTGTCACCTGTTGGCAGCTCAGCAGCAGCTTAGGTCGGGCACAGCATCACTGACCCATGTTGGAATCGAACTGGCAGCCCTGTTGTTCAGAGCTCTCACTCTTAAGCTAACTCTTAACCAACTGAGCCACTCGGCTGGCCCTATAATTTTTTTAATGCATTGTTGTATTCAATTTGCTAGAACTTTTTTAGGATTTTTTGTATTTGTATTCATCAGAGATATTGGTCTGTAATTGTCTTTTTTTGTGTTATCCTTACTAGGTTTTGGTATCAGGGTAATATTGACCTCATAAAATAAGTTATGGTGCACTGTTTCCTCTTCAATTTTTTGGAAGAGTTTCAGGAGGACAGGTATTAGACCCTCTTCGAATGTTCAGTAGAATTCACCAGAGAAGCGATCTGGTCATGGACTTTTGCTTCTGGGAAGATTTTGGATGGCTGAATCATTTTCCTTACAGTTGATTTGTCGATTTATATTTTACAGTTCTTCATGGTTCAGCCTAGTAAGGCTATATGTCTCTAAGAACTTGCTCATTTCTTCTAGTTTATGGAATTTGGTGGGATATAGTCCTTCATAGTACTTGAGATGATCCTTTGTATTTCTGTGGCATCCGTGGTAACTTCCCCTCTGTCGTTTCTGATTTTGTTTATTTGCGTCTTCTCTTTATCTTAGTGAGTCAAGCAAAGGGTTTGTCCATTTTATTAATTGTTTCAAAGAACAAGCTCTTTGTTGCATTGATTTTTTTCTATTGTCTTTTTGTTCTCCATTTTATTTATTGGGTTGTCAGAAAAGTCCTGATGAATTTTTGCAGCAAAAAAAAGAAAATAGAAAAAATACGTCATGACTTTTCTGACAACCCAATAGTTCTTCTCTGATTTTTATTATTTCCTTCCTTTTACTGACTTTGGGTTTCATTTGTTCATATTTTTCTAGTTCTCTTAAGGGTAAAGTGAGTTTGTTTATCAGGGATTATTGTGCTTTCTTGAGATAGGCCTGTAATGATATACATTTTCTTCTTATTACTGCCTTCACTACATCCCAATAATTTTAGTAGGATGAATTTTCATGCATATGTTTCTATGTATATTTTGATCTCTCCTCTATTTCTTCTTTGACCCAGTCATTCTTTAAGTGTATGTTGTTTAATCTTCATGTATTTGTGGTTTTTCCTGCTCTCTTTTTGCAGTTGAAATTAAATTTCAAAGCTTTGTGATCAGAAAATATGCTTGGTATGATTTCAATCTTCTTAAATTTGCTGAGGCTAGTTTTTTGTCTCAGTATGTGGTCTATCCTTGAGAATGTTTCATGTAGACTCGAAAAGAGTGTATAGTCTGATGTTCTAAGGTGAAGTGCTCTAAAAATATCAATTATACCCATTTCATCTAATGTGTCATTTAGGGCTGATAGTTCTTTATTTAATTTCTGTTTGGATGATCTATCCATAGCTGTCAATGATGTATTTAGGTCCCCTACTGTAATTTGTTTTAGTCAATTTCTCCCTTTAGTTCTGTTAGTAGTTCCATTATATATTTTGGATCTCCCTGCTTGGAGACATAAATATTGATGACTGTTATGTATTCTTGTTGTATAGTCCCCTTTAATCATTATGAAATGTCCACCTTTGTCTCTTGTTGCCTTTTTCATCCTGAAGTATGTTTCATCTGATATCCGTATAAGTACATCTGCTTTTCTCTGAATTCCATTTGCTTGGAGTGTCAATTTCCACCCTTTTGATTTGAGTCTATATTTTTCCTTGTAGCTGAGGTGCATCTAAAGGAGGCAGCATATACTTGGGTTTAGTTTTTTCATCCAATCTGCTACTCTGTGCCTTTTTATTGGTGAGTTCAGTTCATGTACATTTAGTGTAATTACTGATAAATAAAGATTTTCTATCATTCTATCTTTAGGTGCCTGGAAGGATGGTGTCTCCATTGTTTTTTTGCAGTTTTGTTGCTGTGTATTATTTCAGTGTGGTGGTGTTTAATGATTTTTCACTCTGTTTCTTCTTTTTTTGAAATACATGCATAGGTTTTTTTGTTTGATATTTTGAGCACTTACTGTTAAGTTCATGTAAAATATGTTTTCATGTTACTATTACGTTTTCTTCAGCATGCTTCCTTTTTCCACTCCCCTTTCCTGGTTCATACCTTTACTCTGTCCCCTTTATGTTTTTGTTATAAAAAATTATCCCTGTTCATGCTGTGGGTTGATTTCTGTGCTGCTCTAGCAAGTTGTCTTTTTCCTTTTTTTTTAAATCAGTTTTTCTCTTCTTTACCCTGTACATTATGTTTAAATGTATAGTGTCATATTTGGTGTATGGGTTGCCATTTTCTTCTTCTGTCTGTCTGTTCATAATATTACTCGAGGTTTTTTATTCCTTTATGTTTTGTTTAAGGTCAAGTAGCCTCCTACATTATTTTTTGTAGTGTAGGTCCTATGTTAAAAAAATTTCCTTAGCTTTTGTATGTTTGGAAATGTCTTTATGCCTCCTTCATATCTAAAGGACATCATTGCTTGATGTATTATTCTTGGTTCATAATTGCTCTCTTTCAATATTTTGAATATTTGATTCCACTCCTTCCAGGCTTGTAGAGTTTCTGTTGAAAAATCTGATGATAATCTAATGGGCTTTCATTTGTCTGTTACCATCTTCTTTTCCCCGGCTGCCTTGAGGATACTTTCTGTGTGTTTTTTTTTTTTCATTTAAGTTTATTGGGATGACAACTGTTAGCAAAGTTACATAGATTTCAGGTGTACAATTATATAATACATCATCTATATATCATCACATTCTGTGTTCATCACCCAGAGTCAGATTGATTCCCATCACCATACATTTGATTCGTTTTACTCTCATCTACAACAGCCTTTTCCTCTTACAATCCAGTAACCATTAAATTATTGTCTGTGTTTATGAGTTTTTGTTTCTTCATTTGTTTGTCTTGTTCTTTTGGTGTTTTCAGTTTTATGTACCACATACCAGTGAAATCAGATGGTTCTCAACTTTTTCTGTCTGATTTATTTTGCTTTGCATTATAATCTCAAGATCCATCAGGTTGTCACCAATAGCATTATTTCATATTTTCTTATGGTAGAGTAGTGTTCCATTGTGTATATATACCACAACCTCTTTATCCAATTATCTATCAGGGATACTTTGATTGTTTCCATGTTTTGGCCACCATAAATAAAGCTGCAATTAACATCGGATTACATATATCTTTATGGATAAATGTTTTCAGATTTTTTGGATAGATACCCAAGAGAGCAATGGCTTGGTCATATAGTAATTTTATTTGTAATTATTTGTGGAATCTCCACACTGCTTTTCACAGTGGATGTACAAATCTGCATTCCCACCAACAGTGTATGAGTGTTCCTTTTTCTCCACAGCCTCTGCAACACTTGCTATTTGTCTTGTGATGATAGCCATTCTAACTGGTGCAAAGTGATATCTCATGGTTTTTATTTACATTTCTCTGATGATTAGTGATGTTGAGCATTTTTTCATATGTCTATTGACCATCTATATGCCCTCTTTAGAGAAATGTCTATTCAGTTCCTCTGCCCATTCTTTAATTCTATTGGTGTTTTTTTGTTGTTGTTGTTGAGTTGCTTGAGTTCCTTATATATTTTGGATATTAGACCCTTATCAGAGGCACTGTTTGCAAAAATATTGTCCCATTCAGTTGGTTGCCTCTTTATTTTGTGGATGCTTTCTTTTACTGTGCAGAAGCTTTTTAGTTTGATATCATCCCAATGATTTATTTTAGATTTTACTTCCCTTGCCTTTAAGGTCAAATTCATAAAATGTTCTTTGAACCCATGGTCCATAAGTTTAGTACCTAATCTTTTCTTCTATGCAGCTTTTTTTCAGGTCTTATGTTTAGGTCTTTGATCTATTTTGAGTTGATTTTGGTACATGGTGAAAGATTGTAGTCTAGTTTCACTCTTTTGCATGTAGCTTTCCAATTCTCCCAGCACCACTTATTGAAGAGGCTGTCTTTTCCCCATTGTATGTTTTTTGCCTTCTTTGTAGAAAATTATCTGTTCATATTTATGTGCGTTTATTTCTGAATTCTCAATTTTATTCCATTTGTCTGTGTGTCTGTTTTTCTGCAAATACCATACTGTTTTGATTATTGTTGCCCTGTAGTACAAGCTAAATTCAGGAAGTGTGATGCCTCCAGAATTGTCCTTTTCTCTTAGGATTGCTTTGGCTGTTTAGGGTCTTTTGTGGTACCATATAAATTTGATAATTTTTTGTTCTATTTCTTTAAAAAATGCCATTGGGATTTTTATGGGGATTGTATTAAATCTGTATATTGCTTTAGGTACTATGCCCATTTTAACTATATTAATTTTTCCAATCTATGAACAAGTAATGTCTTCCCATCTCTTTGTGTATTCTTCAATTTCTTTTAAAAATGTCATAGATTTCAGAATATAAGTCTTTCACATCCTTGGTTAAGTTTATTCCTAGGAATTTTATTATTTTTGTTGCAATTTCAGAAGGAATTGTTTTACTCTACTTCTTTTTCTGAGGTTTCCTAGTTAGTATATTGAATTGTATTGGACTTTTGTCCATTGATTTTTGTAGCCAGCAACTTTACTGTAATTGTTTATTGTTTCTAATAGTTTTGTGGTCAAGTCTTTAGGGTTTTTTATTCATAGCATTATGTCACCTGCAAACAGTGACAATTTAACTTCTTCATTCACTACTTAAAGCCTTTTGTTCTTTCTTCTTTCCTGATTGCTTTGGCTAGATCTTCCTATACTATGTTGAAAAGCAGAGGTCATAGGGAAGAGCCTTGTTGTGTTTCTGAACGTAGAGCAAAGGGCTTCAATTTTTTACAATTAATAATGATATTAGCTGAGGGTTTGCCATATATGGCCTTTATTATGTTAAGGTATTTTCCTTCTGTACCCATTTTATTAAGTGTTTTAATAATAAATGGATGTTGTATCTTCTCAAACGTGTTTTCTGCATCTATTGATATAATCATATGATTTTTGTCCTTTATTTTGTTTATGTGGTGTATCATATTGATTGATTTGAGAATGCTGAACCATCCTTGTGCCCCTGGAATGAACCCCACTTGGTCGTGATGTATAATTTTTTAATACATTGTTATTTTAGAGTTCCTTGAATTTTGTTTAGGATTTTTGCATCTGTATTCATTAGAGATATTGGTCTGTAATTTTCTTTTTTTGTGTTATCCTTACCAGGTTTTGGTTTCAGGGTAATGTTGGCCTCATAAAATGAATTAGGGACTATTGTCTCATCTTCAAATTTTTTGGAAGCATTTAGGTAAGACAGGTATTAATTCTTCCCTGATGTTTGGTAGAATTCACTAGTGAAGCCATCTGGTCCTGGACATTTGCTTTTGGGAAGGTTTCTGATGAGTGATTCATTTTCTTTACTGTTGATCAATCTATTTAGATTTTGCAATTCTTCATGATTCAGCCTAGGAATGCACTATGCTTCCAAGAACATGTCCATTTCTTCTAGATTATTGAATTTGGTGGCATGTAACCCTTTATAGTATTCTTGGATAATTCTTTGTGGTTCTGTGGCATCCATGGTAACGTCCACTCTTTCATTCCTGATTTTGTTTATTTGAGTCATTTTCTTTATATCTTAGTGAGTCTAGCCAAGGGTTTCTCAATTTTATTAATATTTTCCAAGAACCAGGTTTTTGTTGAATTTTTTTGTCTTTTTGTTCTCTATTTCATTTAGTTATGTTCAAATTTTTTTTATTTCCTTCTTTCTGCTGACATTGGGTTTCATTTGTTATTTTTCTAGTTCTTTAATGTGTAATGTGAGATTGTTTATCTGGGATGTTTCTTCTTTCTTTTTTTATTAATTTATTTTTATTATGAAATACACATATTTTAGAATTAGTTTCAGCTGTACAACACAGTGCTATAGTTATATTTTCAACCCCTCGAAGTGACAACCCCCTCCCCCAATCCACCACCCCTTTTTTCCCCAATATCATGCATATCTATTACAAATTCCTTGACTCAACTCCCACACTATACTCCATGTCCCATGACAATATATATATATATATATATATATATATATATATATATATATATTCACTTATAGTTGACATCCAATATTATACAACATCAGCTTCAGGTGTACAGTGCAGTGATCAAGCCTCTTCCCCATCCATGATGCAAGACATGTGACCACCTGACACCCTCCAAAATATTCACATTATCAATTAGAATCCTCAAACTGTCCCCCATGTCCCCATGGCAACACTGCTGTTGTGTATTTATGCTGTCCAGCCCTCTCCTACTCTCCCTTATCCCCACCCCCTCAACCAACAGGCATCAGCTGCACCCCCACATCTCTGAGACCACCTCTGTTCACTTCCCTCGCCCATTCAGTTTTTTAGAGTCCACATATAAGTGAAATCATATGGTATTTGTCTTTCTCCAACTGACTTATTTCACTTAACTTAATAGTCTGTAAGTCCATCCATATCATCCCAAATGTTACGATTTCATTCTTTTTTATGGCGGAGTAATACTCCATTGTATAAATGT
>NW_017732654.1:248803-283536 GCF_001890085.2 Hipposideros armiger
GGATGGGTTATTTCTGGGCTCTCTATTCTGTTCCATTGATCTATGTGTCTGTTTTTATGCCAGTACCATACTGTTTTAATTACTGTAGCCTTGTAGTATGATTTGATGTCGGTTAGTATAATACCTCCCACTTTGTTTTTATTTCTCAACATTGCTGTTGTTTCTTCTTTTTTGAGAAGGCCTGTAATGATATAAATTTCTATCTTAAAACTGGTTTCGCTGTATCCCAAAAACTTTGGTAAGATATATTTTCGTTCTCATTTGTTTCTATGCATCTTTTGATCTCTCCTCTTATTTCTTCTTTGACCCAGTTGTTCTTTAAAAGGATGTTTTCTTATCTCCTCATATTTGTGGGTTTTCTTGCTTTATTTTTGCAGTTGATATCCAATTTCAAAGCCTTATGATCCGAGAATATGCTTAGTATAATTTCGATTTTCTTAATTTTGCTGAGGCTAGTTTTATATCCCAATATATGGTCTACCTTTGAGAATGTTGCATATATACTGGAAAAGACTATTTAGTCTGATGTTCTAGGATGAAGTGTTCTATAAATGTCAATTATATTCATATCATCAAATTTGTCATTTAGGGCTGATATTTCCATATTTATTTTCTGTTTGCATGATCTATCTATAGCTGTCAATGATGTATTTAGGTCCCCTACTATAATTATATTTTGGTCAATTTCTCCCTTTACTTCTGGTAGTAGTTACTTTGTATAATTTACTGCTCCCTGATTGGCAACATAAAGATTGATGACTGTTACATCTTCTTGTTGTATATTCCCCTTTATCATTATGAAATATTTATCCTTGTCTCTTGTTGCCTTTGTTTTCCTGAAGTCTGTCTTATCTGATATCAATATAGCTAAACCTTGCAATTTCATTTTAAAATATTTTTATTTAAAAATATAATTAACATACAACATTGTATCAGCTTAAGTATACACCATAGTTTTTCAACATTTATGTAGCAAAACAAATTATCACCATGAGTCCAGCAACCATCTGACACCATACTATCATATCACAGTATTATTGACTATATTCCCAATGCTGTACATTACATCCCCATTACTTAATGTTTTATACCTAGAAATGTGAATCTCTTATTCCTCTTCATGTTCCCCTCGCCCTTTTTAAATTTTTATATGCAGTTAATGTTCAATATTGTTTTATATTAATTTCAGGTGTACAGCATAGCGGTTTGACTTTTTTTTTTTAGCTGTACCATCCTGCCACCTGTTATCAGCTCAGTGGCAGCTCAGCTCAGGCTGGGAATCGAACAGCTGTTGCTCAGCACTTGCACTCTTGAGAAAGCTCTTAACCAACTGAGCCACTCTGCCGGCCATGGCATTTGTATAATTTAAGATGTGATCCCTCTGACCAGTCTAGTACTCACCTCACCCTATACATATTTATTACCATGTTATTGACTATATTGCCTATGCTTTACTTTACATCCCCATGACTGTTTTTTAACTATCAGTTTGTACTGATTACTCCCTTTCCCTTTTACACCCTGCTTCCCACCCCTCTCTCATTTATCACTCTAAAAAAACTATTACCCATCTGATACCATACATAATTATTTCAATATTATTGACAATATTTGTTATGTTATACCTTACAACCCCATGACTACATTGTAACAACAAATTTGTATTTGTTAATCCCTTCAACTTTTTTCACCCTGCTCTCAACCCACTCCCATCTATCACCCCAATAAATTTAGTACACATTTGACATCATACATAATGATTACAATATTATTGACTATGTTCCTTGTGCTATTCTCTACATCCACATAACTACTTTGCAACACTTAGTTTGTACTTCTTAATCCCATCCCAGTTTTCATCCACCCCCTCAAAGTCCTTCTCAACTGACAACCTTCAAATTATTCTTTGTATCTTTGAGAATGTTTCTGTTTTGTTTCTTTGTTTGTTTGTTTTGTTTTTCAGATTCCACATATAAGTGAAATTAAATTGCATCTGCCTTTAGCTGTCTGATATACTTCAATCAGCATGATAAATTTTAGGTCCATCAATGTTGCTACAGATGGCAAGAATCCATTTCCTTCCATGGCTGAGTGATATTCCATTGTATATATGTACCACCTCCATTCGTCCATCAATGGACATCCAGGATGCTTCCATATCTTGGCTATAGCAAATAATGCTGGAATGAACATATGGATGTTCATGTGCCCTTGAAGTAGTGTTTTGGGTTTCTTGAGATAAATACCCAGAAATGACGTTACTGGGTCCTTCTTTTTCTCTTGTTATAGCCTTTGATTTAAAGGCTTTTTTATCTGTTGCAAGTATTGCTACCTTAGTTTTTTTCTCTATTTCCATTTTAATTTTCATGAAATACTTTCTTACATCCCTTTACTTGCAGTCTCTGTGTGTCTTTCAGTCTAAAGTGAGTCTCTTGTAGGCAGCATATGTAAGAATTTTGTGTTCTTATCTATTCAACCATCCTATGTTTTTTATTAGGGTTTAACCCATTTACATTGAAAGTAATTATTGACAGATATGTGGTTGTTGCCATTTTATTATTCTTATTTTTGATATATATTCATTGTAAAGAATCCTCTCTAACATTCCTTGTAATATTGGTTTAGTGGTGATGAACTCCTTTAGATTTTTCTTCTCTGGGAAATTATTTTTCTGTCCTTTGATTCTAAATGATAGCTTTGCTGTGTAGTGTAATCTTGGTTATAGGTGTTTGCTTTTCATCACGTTGAATATTTTGTGCCAATCCTTTCTGGCCTGCTAATTTTCTATTGAGAAATCAGCTGACAATATTATGGGAGCTCTCATATAAGTTACTAGTTGCCTTTTTCTTGTTGCTTTTAGGATTCTCTCTTTGTATTACACCTTTGTAATTTTAATTATAATGTATGTTGATATGAGTCTGTTTGCATTCATCGTGTTTGGGACTCTCTGAGCTTTCTGGGCTTGCGTGTCTATTTATTTTGCCAGATTAGGAAAGGATTCAGTGATTATTTCTTCAAATAGATTTTCAATCCCTTTCTGTCTCTTCGCTTTCTGGTACCCCTATAATGTAAATGTTGATATGCTTAATGTTGTCCAAGGGATCTCTTAAACTATCCTCATTTTAATTTTTTTCCCTTTGTTGTTCTGATTGAGTGTTTTAGGCTACCTTGTCTTCCAAATTGTTGATTCAATCCTTTCCTTCATCTAATCTGCTGGTGATTCTTTGCAGTGCATTCTTCATTTCAGTTATTGTATTCTTCACTTCTGACTGGTTCTTTTTTATGGTTTCCATGTCTTTTTTATGCTTACTACCTCTTTGTTGAAGTTCTAAGTTCCTTGAGCATCCTTATAATCACTGTTTTGAACTCTGTCTCTTGTAGGTTGCTTGCCTCCATTTACTATAGTTCTTTTTCTGGAGTTTTCTCTTGTTGTTTCATTTAGGATGTATTTCTTTGTTTCCTCATTTTGGTTGACTCTCTGTGTTTGTTTTTATGTGTTATGTATATCTGCTTCATCTCCCAGCTTTGGCCTGTTGGCCTTAGGTAATGGGTGCCCTGTGGGGACTAGTGGCAGAATCTCCCTGGTCACCTGCACTGGGTGCACCAGGATTGACCCTTGTGTGCGTTGTGTGTTCCATTTTGTTTTATTTGAGCATTGGTCGCTATTGGCACATCAGTGAATGGTATTGACCCTCAGGCTGACTGGCTGTAGGGTTTGGCTACATCCATAGTTTATGGGCTGCTGTGCAGGGGGTTTATCACATGGAGCAGGATTCTCCCGTCTCTCTGGTGCATACTGAGACCACCCTTTTATGTGCTGTTTGTGGGGCTAATTTGGTGATGTTCTGCTGTGGTCTGAAGCCAATCTCCAAGTATGTTGGTTCTGTGGCCTCTTGGGAGTAGCTTTTGTGCAGACCCAATTCAGCCACTGCCTGTGACAGCCCAAGGACTGCCTGGTAATAGATACAAAGCAATCCCCAGTTGCTTGCTTTGTGTGCTGGACCTAGAGGTACATGGTAGAGGCCAAGCTGTGAACCAAGGAAGACTGCCATCAATACCAGGTCTGGGGTAGCTCTGCATAAAGCCAGGACACACCAAGTCCTGCTGCTAGTTGCCAGCTCCCATAAAGTCCAGCTGCTGATAAAGCCTTGTGTAGCATGGAGTTTGGTGTGGTGGGGTTCTAGTGAGTCACCAGCGTGGAGCAAATGGAGCTCACCAGACCAATTCAGACTCAGATTTGCTCATGGACATGGGGGAGAGTTCAACACAAGAAAGATGGTGCTTGTCTGCTGGCTGCATGGGAAGAAGACCCCACACAGGTAAAATGGAGACAATTTCCAGCCCTCTTCTGAAGCCACACACCTCAGTCTGCTCCCCATATGTCTCTGATGCCTCCCGTATCACTCTCCCTCCACCAGAGCCCACAGTGAGTGCCTATAGGTGAGTCTGTGTTGGCCCATTAAGAGGAAATCCAGGTTTCCCACAGTCTCTCTTCTACCCAGATGGTTGGAATCCCCACTGTTTTTCACTGCCAGTTGTTGTGGGGCTTCTGTTCCCAGCACCTGTACTCTGGGCTGGGGAGTCTGATGTGGGGATGGGGTCCCTCACTCTGCTGGAGCAAGCCTGTGTTGCTGAGGTAACCCTCACAGTTTTCATCTGCCACATGGAGGTTTGGGATCATCCCATTTTGCGTCTCCACCTCTCCTACCTGTCTCATTGCTGTTTCTTTTTTATATCAGGTATAAAACTTCTATTCAGATAGACTTCAGAGGTTTTCTGGTTGATTGTCCAATAATTTAATTGTAATTTTGATGTGTTCACTGGAAGAGACAAGCGCAGCATTTATCTACTATACCATCTTGGATCATGTGCATCCATTTGTTTATTGCAGCATTATTTTACAATAGCAAAGATATGGAGGCAAGCTGGGTATCCAGCAATGGTTGAATAGATAAAGAAGAGGTGGTACATATATGTAATAGAATACAACTCAGCCATAAAAAAATAATGAAATCTTACTATTTGCAGCAGCATGGATGGATCTAGAGGGTTTTATGCTGTTCAATAAGTCAGACTGAGAGAGACAAATATCATATGGTCTCACTTATATATGAAATCTAAAGAACAAAACAAGCAAACAAAACAGAAACAGACTCAGAGATGCAGATAATATTTTGATGGCTGCCAGTTGGGAGGGGAGTTAGGGGAATGGGTGAAAAAGAGGAATTGATTAAGAAATACAAACTGATAGTTACAAAGTAGTCATGGTGATGTAAAATATATCATAAGGAATATAGTGAATAATATTGCAATAACTATGTATGGTATCAGATTTATTGGGGTGATCACTTTGTAAGTTATATCAATCTCTAATCAATATGTTGTATATCTTTAATTAATAATTTTATTATTAGCTATTACATATTGTATGTGAACTGTAATTGAAGAATAAAACAATTATTAACAAAGTAAAGTGTTCCTGTATGTTTCCAAAATAACTGCATTTAAGATACAGTGGGTACTCTGCTCCTGCTACACTGTGGAACAACTTTAATTTCAGGTTAAAGAATATGGGCACTTAGTAGACAATAAATAAATATTAGTGGCTACCCAGCAGAGTGATGCTGCTTGATCAAACCTACTTCAGGAAATTGATTCTGTTAGAAGCACACATAATGCAAAGATATGAAAAGCAATATTTCATGTGGAAACATCATGAATATCTGTGAGTTTGACCCAGGGGACAAGTGAGTTAGAATTTTATATCTAAAAATAAGTCCATGACTTTGTATAATGGAAGGGAAAATAGAGATATGAGGGAGAGAAAGTAGAAAGAAAGTAGGGTTAACACAGGGCAAGAAAACCAGTTCAGAGGCATATAAATTATTTAAAGTACCAAGTTTTGCACTTTGACGTATATATATTTTTGGGGAGGAGTGTCATATAAAAACAAATTCAGACTTAGATAAAGAGAGACTATTTTGAGAAAGAAGACTATGAAAATAGGGAGAATGCTCTGATGTCAGAAATCCGCAAGTGTCTCTAACGCAAACAGAAAAGGCTTCTTATATATATAGGAAGGGGAAAGCAGTAAGTATGGGAAAGTCAGGCACATGAGAGAAAAGTTTTAGATGGATCTGATTGGAAATGCATCTCATTGTAGTCAGCTGATTCTCAGGATAAGCTGATAAGGGGTTTCTTTGGCCTTTTTAATGCTTGATCAGGTTTGAAGGCAAGCGTTATTCAAGGACTTTCAGGTAAGTGATAAACCTGACTAAGGTTTAGTCAAAACAAAGCAAAGGAAAGAAATGGGTAATTGTGAACAACTAACTGATCAGGACCCAACACCACAGAGGGATATGTACTCCCTTAATAGAGGCATTCCAGTGGATAATAAATATCTATTTGTTAGGTATGCCATAGAAGAAGAAATTTGTTATTCTTAATCTGGAGGGAATTTGACCTAGGTGACCTTCAAATATGTATTCCAACTTGAAGAACAATTCTTCATATAATTCAGTGAGGGTTAGTATTTTTGCAACAAAACAGAGGTTCCCTTAAGTACATTCTTGGGCAGTAAGATTTGCTACATCATCTAGTCATTTTATATAGTATCTTTCAATGAATGTTAGTAAAATCTTTTAAAAGCAAGCTTTGTAATCATCATTTTGTAGGTTGTGTAAATGAATTATTCAGGACTAAGTATTTCAGAATATCTAGTATTTCAGATTGAACAGAATTGCTGTGTACAGGATATGCATTTCTTCCCTAGGAATGCAATAATAGTATGGAAAGGATGTGTAGTATTAACATTTAAATAGGTATTATGGGAAATGCAAAGCTTAAAATTTACCTAGTGTGGAGATAAAGAGAAAAGGTTTTGGTTAAATCTTATCACACTCACCACTAGTCCATCAATTCTGTCAGCTTGGGGAGTGATGTTGCTTTTCAGGCTCTTGTGAAGTCTTCCTGATTTGTAAAGGATCAAATTTATTTATGTAAATTGACTATTTGCCAGTACTTCTGCTTCTTTTAGTGTTGACCAGTCCAACCTCTGTCTGATAAAACAGATCCAATTTCATTTCCATTAAAATGCAATGAAAGCAGATTTGTGAATTTAATAATTTCTTGCCTGAGTTAGATAGGAGCATTAAAATTGCTAGCTATGGAATATTGTTAATAAATATTGCTTTTTAAATTAAAATAGGCTAAGCAGTACCTGGCTGGTCAAGGATTTTTTTCTAGAGATCATGAAAAAAAATGAGTTGGTAAAAGTAATAGTAATTTGCCCAAGGGTTTCTTTAATTGGACCCCCTTGCTTATCTCATTGTCAAATTATTTTCAAACCTAACCTTTTCATATATAATTTATATATTGGTGTACTTTGTTTTGCATAACTTATTCAGCTTTCTAAAAGGAACATGAATCAAACATAAATTTAGGCTTTATAACAAAGCATGAAAAGAAAACTGACATCATGAATTGTTCTAATTTATCTTTCAGAAAGTTCTCTTAAATTTTTATTTTATTTCATACTTTATACACATTTATATGAACTGCCTATGTAAATATTTTTTTCTGATAACTTAGCAGGCCTCCTTGATCTACAGTCTTCCTGATGTAATAGCATCTGGCTGAAGTTCTGCATAATCTGCATAGTCAACAACCATTCACTCTTTAACCAAAAAAAAAGGAAATTATGTTTGGAAAATTAAAAAGAATGCAAAAGCTTTTAAAGATTATGAGAATTACTGGTAGCAGAGATGATCCTGATTTCCCGCCTAATTTAAGTTTCTGATTTCCTCTTCTCAAGGGGTAGAGGAAGAATTTACCTTATTTATTACTTAATTAAAAATTTGATTGATGGATCAGTTAAAACAAGTGGCTTTCTTGACATCAAGAGACATGTATATTAGGAAGAATACTGAGAAAAACTGTACGAAGTAGAAACAGTAGGTTACATGAATTCAAAGTGCTGAAACAATATGGCTACAACTTAGATTCATTGATAAAGGGAATAAACTGAAGGTTGCCAGAGGGGAAAGTGGTTAAGGATCAGGGTGAAAAAGGTGAAGGGATTAAGAAATACAAATTGGTACTTAGAAAATAGTGTTGAGGATGTAAAGTACAGCATAGAGAATATAGTCAATAATATCGCAACAACTATGTATAGTGCCAGGTGGGTAGTAGACTAATCAGGGATGATCACTGCATAAATTATATAAATGTCTAACCACTATGTTGTACACCTGAAACTAACATAAAATAATATTGAATGTCAACTTTAATAGAAAAAGAGATAATTACAAAAACTATAAACCTAGAGTAAAAATCATACTTAATAGCCAAATATTAATAATTCACCCAAATCATGAAAAACATAATCAAGAAGGATGATACCTCTAGCTCTGTTCTTCCTTTTCAACATTGCTTTGGCTATTTGAGGTCTTTTGTTGTTTCTCATGAGTATGATATATTTTCTCTATTTCTGTGAAGAATGACATCAGAATTTTAATAAGAACTGCACTGAATATGTAGATCTTTATCTGTAGTATGGGCATTTTAACAATATTAACTCTTCCAACTCATGACTATGATATGTATTTTCATTTATCTCTGTCTTTTTTAATTTCCTAGATCAATTTTCTATGATTTCCAGTGTACATTTCTTTCACCTCTTTAGCTAATGTTATCACTAATTATTTAATTTTTTATTGCTATTGTAAATGAAATTGTTTCTTAATGTTTTTGGATAGTCCATTGTGTAATAAACACCACTAGTATTTGTATGTTGATTTTGTATCCTACAACTTTACTGAATTTGTTAGTTATAGTAGCTTTTCTGGTTTTGTTTTTAGAATTTTCTACATATATGATCATGTTACCAGTAAACAAAGATAATTTTACTTCTTCCATTTTGAATAAGAATCCTCTGTTTCTATTTCTTGTCTATAATATGGCTAGATCTTCTAGTACTATGTTGAATTAAGTGGTTAGAATGGGCATCTTTATCTTGCACTGAATCTTAGAGAGCAAGATTTCAGGTTTTTCCAGTGGTTGTAATGTTTTCATATATGGCCTTCATTGTATTGAGGTAAATTGTCCTATACTTATTTCGATGACCGTTTTTGCCATGAATGAATGTTGAATTTCATCTAATGCTTTTTCTCCATTTATTGTGATTATATAATTTTTATCCTTTGTTCTGTTAATGTGGTGTATCACATTTATTGACTTTGGTATGTTGGGCAATATTGCACTCCAGGATTAAATCACACTTGGTCATATTGTATAATTCTTTTAATACTCAGTTGAATTAAGTTTGATAATATTTTATTGAGGATATTTGCGTGTATACTGGCGTGTGGTTTTGTTTGTTTGATTTTCTTTTTCCTTGTAGAGGATCTCTGACTTTGCTATCAGTGTGACACTAGCATCCATTTTTTTTTAATTTAGTTTCAGGGGCTGGCTGACTGGCTCGCTGGTTCAAAGTTGGCTTGGGAGTGAGAGCTCTGAGCAGCAGGGCCACTAGTTCGAATCTCACATGAGAGAGTGACACTGCACCCTCTACAGCTAAGATGGTGAACAATGGCCCAAACTGGAGCTGGGCTACCGTGAGTTGCTGGCCATGGCATAGGCTGCAGTGGGGCTGCAGTGGGCTGCCATATGCTACCATGAGTGTCCAGCAGCCAGCATGAACAGCCAGCAGCCAGTGTGAGCTGCCATGAGTCACCATGAGCAGCCGCCCAATAGCTGGTGACTGACTGCCTCAGCCAAGAAGAATGCAATGATCACAATACCAACATGAACCAATGAAGTGACGTCCTCCACAACACTGAAGAACAAAAGGACAGAAACTTGTCTGTTCCCCTTCCCCAATTCCCCAATGCTGTTCCCTCTCCAATTCTCCAATAAAATATTTAAAAAATATTAGTTTCAGGTGTACAAAGCAACATAATAATTAGACATTTACACTCCTCACAAAGTCATAACCTCCTTCCTCCAAACTACTACCTTTCTGATATCTTTACAATACCATTGACTATGGAGGTGGAATCTGTTTTTTTTAAACAGTATTATTGATATGTAACTCACACACTATCCAATCCACTGACATAAATAATACAATTGAGTGGCTTTTATTCTTTTGACAGAGTTGTACATCCATCTCCATAAAACCCCAGAAAAAAATTCCCATGAATAATAACTCTTCATCTCTCCATTTGACAAATCCTCACCCCACCAAGTTGGCAAACACAGTCCACATTCTCTCTATGAAATGCCTATTCCTGCTCTTTCAAAGAAGTGGAATCATAAATGAGTTTGGATGAGTCCCACTTCTTTTTATTGTTTTGTTTTGTGGTTGGTTTTTTGGGGTGTTTTTTTTTTGAGAGAGAGTTTAAGAATATTTGGTAGAATTCACCCAATGAAGTGTTCTAGTCTTTGGCTTCCTTTATTTTTATTTTTATTTTTATATTTTAACTAAAGTTTATTGGGGTGACAATTGTTAGCAAAGTTACATAGATTTCAGGTGTACAATTCCATAATACATCATCTATTACATTGTGCATTCACCACCCAGAGTCACTTCTCTTTCCAACACCACATATTTGATCCCCTTTACCCTCACCTACCAAGCCCCTCCCTCCTTATTCTCTGGGAACCACTAAACTATTGTCTGTGTCTCCGAGTTTTGTTTCTTTTTTTGTTTTTCTTGTTCTTTTGTTGTTTTCAGTTTTATATACCACTTATCAGTGAAATTATATGGTTCTCCACTTTTTCTGTCTGACTTATTTCACTCAGCATAATCTCAAGTGCATCCATGTTGTCATAAATGGTACTATTTCATCTTTTCTTGTGGTACAATAATATTCCATTGTGTATATATTCTGCAACTTCTTTATCCAATCATTTATCGAATGACACTATCAAAAGACATGGTTGTATCCATGTCTTGCCCACCATAATAAATAAAGGTGCCATGAACACTGGAAAAATTATTTTAGATTTTATGGCTAGATACCCAAGAGAGGGATTGCTGGGTCGTATGGTAATTCTATTCTTAATTTTTTGAGGAAGCTTCACACTGCCTTCCATAGCAGCTGCACCAATCTGCATTCCCAAATACAGTGTATGAGGGTTTGTTTTTCTCCACAGCCTCTCCAACAGTTGTTATTATTGACGTGTTGATGATAGATATTCTAACAGATGTGAGGTGATATCCCACTGTGGTTTTTATTTGCATTTCTCTAATGACTAGTAATTTTGAACATTTTTTCCTATGTCTATTGGCCATTTGTATATCTTCTTTGGAGAAATGTCTATTCAGGTCCTCTGCCCATTTTTTAATTGGATTGTATGTTTTTGTTTTGTTGTTGAATCATACAACACCATTATATATTTTTGATATTAGCCCCTTATCAGAGGCATTGTTTGCAAAAATATTTTCCCATTTGGTTGGTAGCCTCTTTATTTGTTGATGTTTTATTTTCCTGTGCAAAATATTTTTAGTGATATAGTCCCATTAATTTATTTTACTTTTACTTCCCTTTCCTTTGAGGTCAAATTCATAAAATGGTCTTTAAACCCAAGGTCCACAAGTTTAGTACCTATGTTTTCTTCTATGCATTTTATTGTTTCAAGTCTTATGTTCAGGTCTTTCATCCATTTTGAGTTGATTTTGGTACATGGTGACAGATAGCAGTCTAATTTCAATCTTCTGCATGTGGCTTTCCATTTCTCCCAGCACCATTTATTGAACAGGCTATCTTTTCTCTATTGTATGTTTTTGGCTCCTTTGTCGAAAATCATCTGCCCATATTTATGGGGTTTATCTCTAGGTTCTCAATGTTACTCCATTGTTCTGTTTGTCTCTTTTTCTGCCAAAACCACATTGTTTTGGTTATTGTTACCCTGTACTACAAGCTGAAGTCAGGGAGTGTGATACCTCCAGCATCTTTCATTTTTTTTACGATTGCTTTGGCTATTCGGGGTGTTTTGTGGTTCCATGATAATCTGATTATTTTTTTTGTTCCATTTCTTTAAAATATGCCATTGGGATTTTTATGGGGATTGCATTAAATCTGTATATCGCTTTGGGTAATAAGGCCATTATAATTATGTTGATTCTTCCAATCTATTAACACAAAATGCCTTTCCATTTCTTTGTGTCTTCTTCCATTTGTTTTTAAAATGTCTTATAGTTTTTCAGAGTATAGGTTTTTCACATTCTTGGTTAAGTTTATTCCTAGGTATTTTATTTCTTTTGTTGCAATTGCAAAAAGAAGTGTTGTTGTTCTTTTTTAAATTCTTTTTCTGAGGCTTCGTTGTTAGTATATAGAATTGCAATGGACTTTTTTACATTGATTTTGTAGCCAGCAGCTTTACTGTAATTGTTTATTGTTTCTAATAGCTTTGTGGTGGAGTCTTTAGGGTTTTCTATATATAACATCATGTCATCTGCAAGAAACGACAATTTAACTTCTTCATTCCTTATTTGGATGTCTTTTATTCCTTTCTCTTGCCTGATTGCTCTGGCTAGGACTTCCAATACTATTGGATTGTTGGAAAAGTCATGATGTATTTTGTCTATGTTTTAAAAGGTCATTTACTTATTTAAAGAACAAAGATTAACCAATCATATATTGCCCATTTTGTTCGATAACCTTTTGCCATCTTTCAGGGAGCTTCATAATTTCTCGTTCATAGAAGGACCTGTCTTTATTTGTGAAAAATTGAACAAGGTGCTGATTTATAGCCTCATCTGAATTGAATGTTATACCACACAATAAATTTTGAAGAGAGCAAAAAAAATGGAAGTCTGAGGGCACAAGGTCAGGCGAGTATGGTAGATGTGGCAACACAGCCCATCCAAGCTCCAATAATTTTTGAAGGGTGATCAAACTTGTGTGTGGTCTCACATTGTCATGATGGAACACAACTCCTTTACAATTAACAAGCTCTGGACATTTCTGGATAATGGATTTGTTCACATTGTCCAATTGCCAATAGTACACATTAGAATTGATTGTTTGGTTTCTTGGTAGAAGCTCAAGAAACACAACACCTTTAAAATCCCACCACACTGAGAGTATAACCTTCCTCTGATGAATGTCTGCTTTTGATGTCATTTGAGGTGAATCATCATATCGAGACCAGGACTGTTTGCACACCACATTGTTGTAAACAATCCACTTCTCATCACCAGTTATCAGTCGCTTCAAAGAAGGATTGTTTTCCTCACGTTTAATGAGCATATTGCAGATGTTTATACATGTTATCAAATTAACTTCTTTGAGTTCATGTGGAACCCAAATATTGAGCTTGCTTATGTATCCCAGCTTCTTCAGGTGGTCATGAATGCTTAAATGATGGATGTTCAATGTTTCTGCAATCTCTCATGTCATGTAATGTGGGTTTGACTCAATCAATGCCTTTATTTTGTCATCATCAACCTCGATGGGCCTCCCTGACGGAGGAGTGTCCTTGAAATCAAAATCACCAGCACCAAAGTTTGTGAACCTTCGTTGGCACTGATGTCTTTGTAGAGCATTGTCACCATAAACTGCGTGCAACTTTTCACAACCTTGACGTGAGTTCTTCCCTTTATGGAAGTAAAACAGTAAAATATGGCAAAAAATGCACAGTTTGGTCTTCCATCTTCAACTTGTAAAATCTCCCAAACTCAACTAAATCGCTCAATTTTTTTTAGAATGAAGCTAGATCTGTCAGCTGTCAAATGACATAACAATAGAATAGATGTCAATGAATCTAGTACTTCCAAAAATGAACTAGTGCCATCTGTCACAAACATGCATCATGACTTTTCTGACAACCCAATATGTTGAAAAGCAGAGGTGATAGGGGAGAGCCCTGTCATATTCCTGAATGTAGAGAAAAGCACTTCAGTTTTTCACCATTAATTATGATATTAGCTGAGGGTTTGTCATATATGTCCTTTATTATGTTATTTTCCCTCAATACTCATTTTATTAAGTTTTTAAATCATAAATGGATGCTGTATCTTGTCAAACACTTTTTCTGCATCTATTGATATAATCATATAATTTTTTGTCCTTTATTTTGTTTATGTGATGTATCACATTGATTGATTTGCATATGTTAAACCATCCTTGGGCCCCTGGGATGAACCCCACTTGATCATGATGTATAATTTTTTCAATGTATTGTTGCATTCGATATGTTAGAATTCTGTTTAAGATTTTTGCATCTGTATTTGCTAGAGATATTGGTCTGTAATTTAATTTTTGTGTGTGTGCTATCCTTACAAGGTTTTGGTATCAGGGTAATATTGCCCTCATAAAATGTGTTAGACAATGTTCTCTCTTCTTTAAATTTTTGAGAATTTGAGTAGGACATGTATTAGATCATCTTTGAATGTTTGGTAGAATTCACTAGTGAAGCCATCTAGTCCTGCATTTTTGCTTTTGGGAAGGTTTTGGATGAATGATTCAATTTTCTTACTGTTGATAGGCCTATATAGATTTTTCTATTTTCCTAGGAAGGCTATATGTTTCTAATAACATGTCCATCTCTTCTAGGTTATTGAATTTGGTGGAATATTTATAGTATTCATGATAATCCTTCATATTTCCATGGCATTCATGGTAACTTCTCTTCTTTCATTTCTAATTTTGTTTATTTGTGTCTTTTCTGTTTTTATCTTACTGAGTCTAGCCAAGGTTTGTCAATTTTGTTAATGTTTTCAAAAAACAGCTCTTTGTTGCATTAATTTTTTCTGTTGTCTTTTTTGTTCTTTATTTTATTTAGTTCTCCTCTGATTTTTATTATTTCCTTCCTTCTGCTGACTTTGGGTTTCATTTGTTCTTTTTCTAGTTTTTCAATGTTATCATGAGGTTCTTTATCTGGGATATTTTTTGTTTCTTGAGATAGGCCTGTAGTGATATAAATTTCCCTCTTAAAACTGCTTTTTCTCCATCCCCAAAATATTGGTAGGATGTATTTTCATTCTCATTTCTTTCTATGTATCTTTTGATCTCTCTTATTTTTTATTTGACCCAGTTATTCTTTAAAAATATATTTAATGCTTTTAATGTTGTTTAATCTCCATATATTTGTGGGTTTTCCAGCTTTCATTTTGCAGTGGATATCCAATTTCAAAGCCTTGTGATCAGAGAATATGGTTGGTATAATTTCAGTTTTCTTAAATTTGCTGAGGCTTGTTTTATGTCCCAATATATAGTCTATCCTTGAGAATGTTCTATGTACACTAGAAAAGATTGTATAGTTTGATGTTCTAGGATGAAGTGCTGTATAAATGCCAATTATGCCGTTTTCATCTAATGTGTCATTTAGGGCTGATATGTCTTTATGTTCTGTTTGGATGATTATACATAGCTGTCAATGATGTATTTAGTTCCCCTAGTATAATTGTGTTTAGGTCAATTTGTCCCTTTAGTTCTGTTAGTATTTTCTTTGTGTATGTCAGTGCTCCCGTATCGGGGGCATAAATATTGATTACTGTTATGTCTGGTTGTTGTATAGTTCTCTTTATGTTTATGAAATGTCCATGTTTGTCTCTTGTTACCTTTTTTATCCTCAGCTGTGTTTCATCTGATATAAGTATGGATTCGCCTGCTTTTCTCTGGATATAATTTGCTTGGTGTGTCAATTTTCACTCTTTAACTTTGAGTATGTATTTGTTCTTGTAGCTGAGATGTGTCTCTTGGAGGCAGTATATGGTTGGATTTAGTTTTTTTATTAAATCTGTTACTCTGTACCTTTTTATTGGTGAGTTCAGTCCATTTACCTTTAGGGTGATTATGGATATATGAGGATTCCCTATCATTCTCTTTGGTTCTCTGGTAGGACAGTGTCTGAATTGTTTCTTAACCTTTTTGTTGCTGTCTATTATTTCAGTGTGGTGGTATTCTATGATTTTTTCCTCTGTATTTTTTTGTGTGTTATATACTTCAGTTGTGAATTTTTTGTGGTTTCCATTAAGTTTATATAAAAGATAGTTTTATATTTAAAATATTCCATTTTCTCCAGCATGCTTTCTTTCTCCATTTTCTTGTGCCAGTTCAGACCTTTCCTTTTTATCCTTTTATTGTTTTGTTGTCACAAAAGTATTACTATTCACATTGTGAGTTCATTTCTACATTGCAATAGCAAGTTGTCTTTTTTTCACTTGTTTTTAATTTTTTTCTTTACCTTGTATGTTACGTATACGTAAGGGTGTAGTGTGTTATTTGGTGTAGGGGTTGCCAATTCCTGCTTCTATCTGTTTGTTTGTAATATTACTCACGTTTGGTAATCTTTTGCTTTTTTGTTTTAGGTAAAATAGCCTTTCTTGTAGTGCAGGTCGTGTATTAGTAAATTTCCTCAGCTTCTGTATGTGTGGAAAGGTCTTTATTCCTCCTTCATATCTAAAGGATATCTTTGCTTAATACATTGTTCTCGGCTCATAAATTCTCTATTTCGATAGTTTGAATATTTCATTCCATTCCCTCTTGGCTTGTATAGTTTCTGCTGAAAAATCTGATGATAATCTAATGGGCTTTCCTTTGTAGGTTGCCATCTTCTTTTCCCTGGCTGCCGTGAGGATTCTTTCTTTGTCGTTAATTTTTGACAGCTTCAATACAACATGCCTTGGAGAAGGCGTGTTGGGATTGAGGTAATCAGGTGTTCTATTTGGCTGTTGAATTTGAAGATCCAATTCTTTCCACCAATTTGAGAAGTTCTCATTGTCTATATGTTTGAATATACTCTTTATTCTCTTCTCCCTTTTTCTTCTGGTATGCCCATTTTTTAAATTTTGTTTTATTTGATGGAGTCAGAAAATTTTTGTAGAGTTCATTTCTTTTAACTCTGAAGTCTCTCTCTTCCTTGATCTGTGTGATGTGCAGATTTCTATCTTTGATGTCACTAATTCTTTCCTCCATCTGGTCAGCTCTGTTAATTAAGCTGGCTATTTTATTCTTCATTTCTTTTACTGAGTTTTTAATCTCCAGAAATTTTATTTGCTTCTTTTTCAAAATTTTAATGTCTTTAATAAAATGTTCATTTTGTTCTTTGATTGCGTTTCTGAGTTCACTAAACTGCCTCTCTGTGCTTTCTTGCATGTCGTTGAGTTTCTTCAGTACTGCAATTTTGAATTCTTTGTCATTTAAGTCACATATTAACATGTCTTTAAGTTCATTTTCTGGAGATTTTTCATTTTCATTCTGAGCTGCCTTGTTACCTTAGTTATTAATGGCAATTAATAAATTATTTTTTGTCTTCCTAGTCATCTACAGGAGTGGTTCTGCTACAGGTTAGTAGAAAGAGGTCTGTGTTTTGCTTTCCAGTAGCTGTTAGTAGAATATTTTATTTTCTCTCTTACTGTAACATTTTATTCTCTCTCAAACTGTAGTGTTACATTTTCTCTGCAGTGTTTCAGCTCTCACACAATGGAGGGATTCCCTAGAAGGTGAGCTTCTCCTCTGTGAGCAGGTCACCTGGGTCTCAGGGCACCGCCCCCAGCGGGGGAGTTGTGGAGAGCTTCTTAAAGTCCTAAGCTCTTCCTGCACCAGAATCAGGACCTATGTGCTTCACAGGCTCTGTTTATTTCTGCAGGGATCCGCTCAGGTAGGTGGGGGCTGGAGGGTGGTGGGTTGTGAGAGGTGGTTCTGGGCAATGTCGGCAACCACCATCACAGCCAGTCCTGCACCCAAGGCTCTCTCCCCTTTGCTGGAACTAGTTGGACTGCGAGTTCTTGGCTGCTGGCCACAGTTTTCAGAAATGCAAATATTCTGTTCTTTTTATCTGACATTACTACTGTTCTGCTTCTAGCACTGGGGAGGTGGGGGTGGGGCAAGCTCTGTGAACGTGGGGAAAGGGTGGCTAAACTCTGTGTCTATGCCTTCAGTCCTCTGCTTGGTAGTGAGGGCTTAAACCACTGTTTTTATCCTTCTTCCCTCAGTCTTTGCTCTGAGTGTCTGCCATGATGTTGGGGTCCAGCTGTGTTATATGATGATCCCTCAGGTGGGGCTATATGACATAAGGGGAGCACTAGCAGTCTGAATTCTTTCTTTTCCCCCAATTGCTGTAGTTCTGGAATCCAGGGATCTCAGAGCCCAAGAGCTTCAGTCTGGGTCCTGCGCCCCTGCAGCTCGGGGCTCTGCTCTTCCCCCTTCCCTCCCTCCTCAGTCACCCAATTTGCCCACCTTTAAATGATTTCAGCTGTGAAACTATTAGCCTTGTCTATCTGCTCACAGAGCGTCCTCTGTGGAATTAGAGTTGTTCAATTTTTTGTAAATTCCTGGAGAGATTTCAAGAGTCTCACCTCATGCCACCCTTTCTATGATGTTATTGCTTTTTATTCCTTTTTCATGTGTGATTGCGGTGATAAGAGCTTCTAGTACTAAACTGAATAAAAGTAGTGAGAGTGGGCATCCTTGTATTGTTCCTGATCTTAAGGAGAATGCTTTTCGCTTTTCTCCATTGCCTATGATATTAGCTGTGTCATATATGGTGTTTATTATGTTGAGATATGTTTCGTCTATCCCACTTTTGTGAGAGTTTTTGTCAAAATTGAGGCTGGATTTTATTAAATGCTTTTTCTGCATCTATTGATATGACCATAAAAATTTTATTTTTCATTTTGTTTTTGGGGTGTATCACATTAATTGATTTGCATATGTTGACCCAACCTTGCATACCAGGAATGAATCACACTTCATTATGGCGTATAATCTTTTTAATGTGTTGTTGAATTAGAATGCTATTATTTTTTGAGGGTTTTTACATCTATATTCATTATGGATAGCAACTTACACTTTTCCATTTTTGTCATACCTTTGTCTGGTTTTGGAATAAGAGTAATGGTGGCCTTATAAAATGAGCTTGGAAGCCTTCTCTTCTCTTAGGTTTTTTGGAATAGTTTGAGGAGAGTAAGTTTTAAATCTTTTTTGAATGTTTCATAAAATTTACCTGTGAAGCCACCTGGTCGAGGACTTTTGTTTGTTGGGAACTTGTTGATTACCGATTCAATTTTGTTTGTAGAAGTCACTCAGTTCAGATTTTCTGTTTCTTCTTGATTCAGTCTTCCAAGATTGTATGCTTCTAGGAATTTATCTATTTCTTCCAGACTGTCCAATTTTTGGTCATTTAGTTGCTTATAGTATTTTCTTAAGTTCTTTGTGTGTGTGTGTGTGTGTGTGTGTGTTTCTGTGGTGTAAGTTGTCATTTCTCTTTCATTTCTGATTTATTTTTTTGGGGTGCTCTCACTTTTTTTTTCTTGATGAGTTTGGTTAAAAGTTTGTCAATTTTGTTTATCTTTAAAAAATACCAGCTCTTGGTTTCACTAATCTTTTTGTATTGCTTTTCAGTTTCTATTTTATTTATTTCCACTCTGATCTTTATTATTTATTTCCTGGTACTCACTTTGGGCTTTGTTTGCTATTCTTTTTCCAGTTCCCTTAGATGTAAAGATATACTGTTGATTTGAGATTTTTCTTGTTTCTTCAGGTAAGCCTGCATTGCTATGAATTTTCCTTTTAGGACTGCTTTCACTGTATCCAATAGGTTTTGAGTCAGTGTTTTCATTTTTGTTTGTCTCAAGGTATCTTTTAATTTCTTCCTTGATATCCTTGTTAACCTGTTCATTATTTAGTAGCATGTTATTTAGCTTCCATGTATTTGTATGTTTTTTGTTTTGTTTTTCTTGTAATTTATTTCTATTTTCAAACCACTGTTCTCATAGAAGACACTTGATATAATTTTGATCTTTTTAAGTTTATTGAAATTTGTTTTGTGGTCTAACGTGGTCTCTCATGGAAAAATGTTTCTTTGTTTGTTTGTTTCTAATTTGATGTTTTTGCTCAGCAGTAATTTTTTTCTTTCTTTTTTTTATGAGTTAGTTTCAGGTGTACAAAACAATGTAATAGTTAGACATTTACACACCTCACAAAGTGATAACCCCACTCCCCCAAACTACTTCCCCTCTGACATCGTATATAGCTGTTACAATTCCATTGATTCTATTCCCTATGCTGTACTATACATCCTGTGAATATATATATATATATATACATATATAAATTATAGTTAACATTCAGTATTATTCAGCTTCAGCTTCAGGTGTATACTGCAGTGGTCAGGTATCTACACCATCCATGAAGTGGTCTCTCTAATAAGACAAGTGTTCATCTGATACCCTACAAAATCTTTACAACATTATTGATTATATCCTCCAAACTGTCTTTCGTATCCTTGTGGCAACCTTGTGGTTACCAATTTGTGTTTTCTAATCTCGTCACCTTCTTTCTCATCCTCACCCTTCTCCCAAGTAGCTTTTTTTTTCTCCCATAGTTTTTTCTTTGTATCTCTGAGCCTGTTTCTGATTAGTTTGCTCATTTATTCTGTTATTTAGAGTCCACATATAAGTAAGATCATATTGTATTTGTATTTTTCTTTCTGACTTATTTCACTTCGCAAAATGTTCTCTAGGTCCATCCATAGCATTGCAAATGGTAAGATTTCATTCTTCTTTATGGCTGAGTAATACTCCATTGTACAAATGTACCACCGTTTCTTAAGTCAGTGGTCTACCAATGGGCATTTCAGTTGTTTCCATGTCTGGGCTATTGTGAATAATGCTGCAATAAACAAAGGGGTACATATATTTTTTAGAATTATTGTTTTGTATTTCTCGGGATAGATACTTAAAAGAGGAATTGTTGGGTCATAAGATAATTCCATTTCCAGTTTTTTGAGATACCTCCATACTGATTTCCATAGTGGCAACACCAATCTTCAATCCCACCAACAGTGCATGAGGGTGCCCTTTTCTCCACATCTTTGCCAGCACTTTTTATTTGTTGATTTATTGATGTTAGCATTCTGACTGAAGTGAGGTGATATCTCATTGTGGTTTTTATTTGCATTTCTCTAATGATTAGTGAGGTTGAGCATTTTTTCATATGTCTCTTGGCCACCTATGTGTCCTCTTTAGAGAAATGTCTCTTCATGTCCTCTGCCCATTTTTTAATTGGCTTGTTTGGGTTTTTTTCATGTTGAGTTGAAGGTTTTATGTATGCTTGAAAAGAATGTATGTCCTGCTGTTTTGGGGTGAAATGCTCTAAAAATATCCATTAAAACCATCTGATCTAGTGTGTCTTTTTTTTTTTTAAGATTTTTATTGGGGAATTGGGGGGATGGGAACAGCGCTGGGGAACCGGGGAAAGGGGAACAGACAAGTTGCTGTCCTTTTGTTCTTCAGTCTAGTTGTGGAGGACGTCGCTTCACTGGCCCAAGTTGGCACCATCATTGCGCTCTTCCTGGGCGAGGCAGATCAGTCGTTGGCTTCTGGACGGCCGCTCACAGCGGCTGCTGGCCGCTCACGCTGGCTGCTGGCTACACACGGTAGCCCATGGCAACCCATTGCCACAGGGGCTGCAGCCTACACCGTCGCCCGCGACTCAAGGCAGCCCAGCTCCAGGCCGAGCTGTTGTTCAGCATCTTAGCTGTGGAGGGCAGTGTCACTGGCCCTCATATGTGGGATCCGAACCGGGGCCCTCTGGTGTCCCAAGCCAGCTCTCAACCATCGCGCCACTCGGCCGGCCCTGTCTTTTTTTTTTTTTTAAGGCCACTCTTTCCTTGTTGATTTTCTGTCTGGAAGATCAGTCCATTGGTGTCAGTGGCATATTAAAGTTCCCTACTATGATTGTGTTACTGTTGATCTCTGCCTGTATGTCAGTTGATATTTGCTTTATATATTTAGGTGCTCCTATGTTAGGTGTATAAATGTTTACTAGGGTGATGTCCTGTTGTTGGATTGGTCCTTTTATTATTATTTAATGCTTTTTGTCTTTTATTATAGTCTTCATTTTAAAGTCTGTTTTGTTTGATATAAGTGTTACTATCCCAGCTTTTCTCTTGTTTCCATTTACAAAAAATATCTTTTTCCATCCCTTTACTTTCAGTCTGTGTGTGTCTTTAGATTTGAGGTGTGTCTCTTATACACAGCATATATGCATGTGTCTCATTTTCTTATCCATTCAGCTACACTGTTTTTTGATTGATGAATTTAATCCATTTACATTTGAAGTGATTATTGATAGGCACAAAGTGATTGCCATTTTATTATTTATATTTTTAATCTTTTGTTTGTTTTCTTTTTGGTTGCTTAAATTAGTCCTTTTAACATTTCTTGTAATATTGACTTAATGGTAATGAATTTCTTTAGCTTTTTCTTGTCTAGAAAGCTCTTTGTCACACAGTTCTCAATGGTAGACTTTCTGGGTAGAATAGTCATGGTTGTAGACCCTTGTTTTTCTTTTCTTTGAGTATTTCCCACCACTCCCTTCTGGCCTTCAAAGTTTCTGTTGAGAAATCAGCTGATAGTCTAATAGGAACTGCATTTTAAGTAACGAGTTATCTTTCTCTTGATGCTTTTAGGATTCGCTATTTGTGATTAAACTTTGCCATTTTAATTATACCGTTTCTTGGTGTGGGCCTGTTTGGTTTCATATTGTTTGGGACTCCCCACACTTCCTGGGCTTGTGTGTCTATTTTCTTTACCAGGTTAGATAAATGTTTGGTCACATTTTCTTCAAGTAGGTACTTGATCATTTTCTCCCTCTCTTCTGGTTCTCAAGTGATTCAAATGTTGTTATGCTTGATGTTTTGCCAAATGTTCATTAAACTATCCTTTTAAAATTATTTTTGTTTTTGTTGTTCCAACTTAGTGTTTTATGCTACCTTGTCTTCTAAATCGATAATTTTATCCTCTGCTTCATCTAATCTGCTCTTGATACCTTTTTATGTATTCTTCAATTTAGTTATTGTGTTCTTTATTTCTGATTGGTTCTTTTTTATGGTTTCTATGTTCCTTAAGCATTCTTATAATTAGTTTTTTTAAAATTCTGTCTCTGGAATGTTGGTTGCCTCCATTTCACTTAGTTCTATTTTCTGGAGATTTCTTCTGTTTTTTTATTTTGGATATATTTCTTTTTTCCCTCATCCTGGCTGCCTCTCTGTGTTTGCTTCTATGTATTAGGTAGATCCCCAATGTCTCTCAGTCTTTGCTGGGTTGCTGTATGTAGTATGTGTCATGTGTGGTCTAATGGTACAGTCTCCTTTGTCTCCTATGCATGTGTTCCAAGAGTGTCTCTTTAGTGTGTTGTGTGTATTCTCCTGTGATAGTTAAGCCTAGATTGCTTTTGGCATGTCAGTGGGTGGGATTGCCTCCTAGGCTGACTGACTGTGAGGACTGGCTATGCCCACAGTGTATGAGCTGCGATGTGGGGTTTGACCTTTCAGAGGGGGATTCAGTCCAATGGGCTCTTGTACCCTTTGAGACCACCTTTTGGGTGTGTCACTTGTGGGACTAACGAGGTAGTGCTCTGATGTGGTCTGAAGCTGGCTTCTGGTTGTATTGTTTCTGGTGTCTCCTGGGAGGGGCTTCCATGCAGGCCAATTTCAGTCTTGCCTGTGACTGGCCCACAGCTACCTGGTAAGAGCCACAAAGCTGTATGTATTTGGCTACTATGTTTTGGACCTGGAGGCATGTGGGGATGGGCTCACTGTGAACTGAAGCAAGTTGCCACCATTATTGGGCCTGGGGAAGCTTAGTAAAAGACTCAGAGCCCCTTAGTCCTACTGCCACCTGCTGGCTGCCCAGAAGGTTCAGTCATTGAAAGAGCCTCCTTCGATGCAGGGGCCTGGCTGGTGGACTCGGATTTGATAGTACCCTCGTTAATGTAGCCCTAACTGGGCAGAATGGGGTCCCAGGGAGTCATGAGGCATGGTCGATGGTCAAAGTTAATATACATTCAGGTGTTGTGCCAGTGTACAGTCTGTGACCACTTTGCAAAGCATCCCAAGAATACTAGAGCCAGTCACTACTCACCTCGGGGTATTTCCTGACCTGTGATCACTCTACAGATTTCCCTGAGAACACCACAGCCAGCCACCACTTGCCTCAGACCAACAGGTTTCCGAGAGCTGCACAAGAGAGTCTGTGGCACAGGGTCTGGATCGCTGCCCACCATCAACAGTTCCTGGGATGCTGTGGGCTGTCCATTGCTGTAAAAGGCCTCCACAGCTTGTGGGAATGGGGCAGGCTGCTCAGCAGCCAAGAGTGCCCCCAGTGATGCAGCTTCAACCTTTCAGGGCAGGGACCAAATATGCCATCAAGGTGGCGCACACACAGGGATTTCACCAGAATAACATGGTCTCAGATTTGGCCCTTGGAGGAGGGTTCATCATAGAAAAGATGGCACCATCCAGTAGGCTACATGTGAGTTAGTTTCCACAGAGGAATAATGGCTGCTCTCATTCTGGCCTTCACCTCAAAACCACACAGCACACACAGTCTTTCCCTGTGTGTCTCTAGTACCTCCGAGTTGCCACCCCTCCACCAGAGACCAAGTGAGTGTTTTCAAGCAAACAATTCTGTGTGCAGGCACTTTAAAAGGGTGGCTGGGTTTCCAGGCACCTTCTGTCTCACTGAGATGAGCAGACAAATATCTCCCTGATTTTTACTGTCAGATGTCCTAGAAACTCCTCTTCCCAGCACAAGACCCCTTGGCTGGGGAGTCCAATGTGTGAGTGGGACCCCTGCCTCTTCCAAGGGACTTCTACAACCAATGTGTCCCTCCAGGTGTTCAATCACTATCTATGGGTTTGGGGTTACTCCCTTTTCCTTCTCTGCCCCTCCTACAAATCTCAATGTGGCCTCCTTAGGTACATGGGTTCTGTTCAGCTAGTCTTCACATAATTCCTGAGATTGATTGTTCTTTAATTTATTTATAATTTTAGTGTAATCCTGGGATGCAGTAAGCATAGCATTTACCTAATCTGCCATCTTAGATCTCTTGATTGCTATCTTTATCTTTAATATAAATTCAATTGTAAATTTATATAATTTAATGGGTTTTATTTGTATTGCTTGTGAGTTTTATTAAAATCATTTCATTGTGATATATATCATAAATATTATAATTTTAATCATGTGTGCTATTTAGGGGAATTTATTACATTTACAATGTTATAACCATCAATATCTGATAAAGTTTTTAAACCTTTTCATTATCTGAAAGAAAATCTTTGTGTATCCATTAACAAATAACTCCATATACCCCCAGAACCTTAGGACCTCTATTATAATTTCTGTCTCTATGAATTTGCCTGTTCTAGATATTTCAAATAGGTGGAATCATATGATATTTTTTCCTTTTGCATCTAGTTTATTTCACATATTATCATATTTTCAAATTCTTCCATGCTGTACAATATACTGGAAATTCATTCATTTTTGTGGCTGTATAATATTTCATTGCATGTATATAACACATTATGTTTATCCATTTATTTGTTGATGAACACTTGGGCCATGTCCACATTCTCACTATTATGAACAATGCTGCAAGGAACATTGGTGTACAGGTATCTCAGTCCCTGTTTGTGATTATTTGGAGTGTAGACCTAGAAGTGGAATTGCTAGGTCATTTGGTAGTTATATATTTAAATGTTTGAAAAGCCTCTAATGTTTTTTTTTCCATAGTGGTTGCATTTTTTTGCATTTCAAGCAGCAATATGTGTAGATTTCAATTTTTATTCATCCTTGTCAACACTTGTTATTTCCTTTTTCTGGTATCATGGCCATTGTATCAAATGATAGGAGTATATCCTTGTGGTTTTGATTTGAATTTACCTAATGACTAATGATTTTAAGAACTTTTCACATGCTTATTTGCTATTTGTGTATCCCCTTTGGAGAAATAGCTTTTCACGTTCTTTCCCATTTTTAATTGTGCTGTTTGTCTTTTTAGTGTGGAGTTGTAGGAATTTTTCATTATTTATGGACATGAAACCTTTATAAAATATATAAGGTCAGACAATTAAGTTTGTAAACTCATCCTAGAAAACGTGTTACGTACCTCATTGCTGAATATCACTATGGTCACTTTTGAAGTAGTCCCCTTAGGTAGCTATGCACCAATGCCAGTGCCTAGCCCACCCTTCAAAGCAATTTTGGAACTCTTTTTCTGGAATGGTTATCAGAGTTGTTGTATTACCCTTGATGTTCTGAATGTCATCAAAATGTCTTCCTTTCAACATTTCCTTTATCTTTGGGTAAAGAAAAAAGTAATGGGGGGCCAGATCAGGTGAGTAGGAAGGGTGATCCAATACAGTTATTTGTTTACTGGCTGAAAACTTCCTCACAGACAGTGCCATCCGAGCTGCTGCATTGCCGTGATGCAAGAGACATGAATTGTTGGTGAAAAGTTCAGGTCATCTTTTTTATGTAGCCTTTCAGCACTTCAAAATAGTAAACTTGGTCAATTGTTTGTCCAGTTGATCCAAATTTATTATGAATAATTCCTCTGATATCAAAAAAAGTTAGCAACATTGCTGGAACAAGTTCGCTAACTTAATTGCCAGACCTCGTATACTTTGAAATATGTTCTCCGATTCTATATGTTGTCTTTTCAACATGCCTTATTTTTGTTTCTGGATTTTGACAATATGACAATATATTATTGTCTTTTTGAGAATCCCTGAGTTGATCTTACTTGGAGTTTGCTGAGATTTTTGGATATGTAGATTTGTGTATGTATTTCATTAAATTTGGGGAGTTTTCATCAAATATTCTTTCTGCTCCTTTATTTCTGTTCTCCTTGGGACTTCTATAATGCATATAATGTTCCATTTGATGAGGTTCCATGGTTCTCTTAGGTTCTTTTTACTTTTTTTTTCTCTTTCTGCCCCTCAGACACAATAATTTCAACTGTTCTATCTTCAAAGTTGCTGATTTTTTTCTTCTGTGTGATAAAATCTGTTTTAACAACTTCTAGTGATTTTTAAAAAATTTCAGTCATTGTATTTTTCAGCTCTAGAATTGACATTTGATTATATTTATAATTTGAATCTCTTTATTGATTTCTTTATTTTGTTTTTGCAACATTTTCTTGATTTTATTTAGATTTTGTCCTTTTTATTTTGTTATTTGGGCATATTTAAAAGAGTTGTTATAAAATATTTGTCTAATAATTCCAGTGTATGGACTTTCTTAGGGATTGATCTGTTAGTTTATTTTGTTCCTTTAAATGGGCTATGTGTTCTTGATTTTTTTTTGTTTGCCTTGTTATTTTTGTTGAAAACTTGATGTTTGAATATTACTATTTGGTAATGTTGAAAATAAAAATATCCTCCATCCCTTAGGTTTACTGTGTTCTTTCATTGTTGAAGATTATACTAGTATATTTGACTAATGACTTTTAAAAACTGTTTATGAAAAGTATGGATTCCTTGTCACATGTGATTATTGAAGTGTGTGTTTACTGAAGTGTCTGTTCCTTTTAGCTTGTATTCAGTTAGTATTTATAGAAATTTTCTTAAATGTCAAGAACTAAATATAAAAAAACAAAACACCTCCTCATTCTTTGCATGTTGTCACTCTGTTATAGTTCTACAGTTATCTATGCTTTTACTGAGCCTAGAGTTCATCCTTAAGCAAAGGTTTTGGGTCTTCTAAGGTCTTTATATGTGCTTGTGTCTTACCCTGATCTTGCTTAAGGCTTTCTAAGTTGTCCTATAAAAATGGGTGCTTTTGAATGAGCTAAGTTTTCAAAGAAATTCTCTCTAGCTTTTCCTTCCAGAACTTTAGATGATCTATTGTATGTCAAGCTTAATCTTTTCCAGGCTTCTGAGAGTTGTTCACTTACTTTGCAATTTTTTAAGAAATGAGTGCCACTTTTCCAGTTTATTTAGTTCTGAGTTTGCTGAAACAAGAACAATTACCTTGTTTCAGTACTTCAGGTAGCCCCTAGAACGGGGAAAGCCAACATATGCAATAATTTGTGAGTGAAGGCTACTTTTCTCTCTATAAAACTTGAGAGAGTGTCCCACACTTGGAATGCAGGTTATCATCTTCAAGACTGCTATCAGGCTGGGAAGGGATGGGGAAAATGAATGTAAAATGGCACAAAGATTTCCTACCATTTTTAAGTTGCTTATTTTCTTGATTCAATGTTTGCTTTGTTGCTGAAAACTACTGACTCTTTTCCAGAGTTATGACAAAACTGGTTCTGATAGTTCTTGTATTTTCTGACAGTGCTTGTATTTTAGTGTTGCTTGTAGGGGAATGAGAGCCTGGAGCTGTCTACACTCTGCCATTTGCTGATGTCACTCCTACATAATTAAATTTTAAATAATGGAATCATGTTCACAAATTTAATTAAATTTACCATTCAATGATCATGAGCTGTAGCACACCTCTAAGTTTAAACTCATTTAAAGGTGTATTATCTATACTTTGCATTACATCATGTGATCCAAACAAAGTTATGACCCTTGCACTCAGAATTCCTGTTCTAAAGAAAGTTACTCCCAGTTCGGCACTATTACATATGCATTAAAGAAAAAGTCCCAGGACATTTGACATATCCATAAACCATCATAGATATTCTCATGATCATAGCATTCTGATCTTTGATCCCACGTTTTACCCTTTCTTTCTTTCTTTCTTTCTTTCTTTCTTTCTTTCTTTCTTTCTTTCTTTCTTTCTTTTGTTCTTTCTTTTTTTCATTCATTCTTTCAGTGTGTGTGTGTGTGTGTGTGTGTGTGTGTGTGTGTGTGTGTGTGTAATGATTTATTTTATTTTTTCCTAATCAAGACTTCATCTCTCCACTGTAAGAATTTAAATGTTCCCTGGGTTTTGCAACACTTAGCTAGAGGCTGTTAACACTCTGGTCAAATCACAAAACCTTTCTGAGCATAGGACTGACCTTTCTCACAAATTTTGTACCTTTACTGAAATCCAATAGTAAAAGCAATTATATCATCTCTAAAATTAACCATTCTTCAATGATTGAAAATATGTTTTAGTGCAATTTTCAATCATCAAGAATGTTTAATGAAATTTGTTATATATTTTACAAATTGGTGTCCAATTATGCCAAAACACTAATTGCACATAATGGGAATTTATAAGATTAATTTACATACTGTTGGTTGAAAAATGAAATTATTTAATTTTTAAAATAAACACTTCTCATCTGTTGTATTATTTTCTCTGTAACTTAAAGGAAAACACAAAGCTCTTTCTCCTATACTGTTCACATTCCATTCCTATATGTTAAATAGCAGGAAGAAAATGATTCTTATGCTATGTTTGAATCAAATGTAATCAATCATCTATTGAATATGTAAAGCTTAGTTATATACTACTTTTAGTTTCCCAGTTAATTAAACATTACAATAGAACAAATATTAAGATTATACATGAGCAAAGATACTTAGCATAAAACCAAGTTTGTTTTCAAACTTGATTTCCAAACTTATACGAAATTGGTTGATTTATTACATATATATAAATATGTATGTATATGTATGGTTTTTGGAAAAGTAACGAAGCACTTTTGCAATGAAAAACATAGAAAAAGATACATCATGACTTTTCTGACAACCATATATATATATGCCTAAAATAATTTTGAATATTCCCGTCTATTGTCTAATCATTCCTATCAATATTCTTTTGATTCAGAGATTACCAAAATTTACCCATTGGCACAAGCTTTATTTTTAGGTATGTTCTTTCTCAACTGAGAATCATTGATGCATAGAAATTTTCCATTTATTCGCTGATCTGAAAATAACAACACATGTTACTTTAGCAGCATGTCAAAGGAGCATACAATGTAGTTATTCTCGAAGCTGTAATTGCAGGCAGTGCTTTAGTGTAAAGCAATTTGCTTTTAAATGTGAGAAAGCATATGGCCTGAAGTGTGTCAGTGCTAGAAAGTATTATTTTTATTATTTATTTTATAATCTCTCCAAAATCTTCTCTATATTTCTTAAAACAAGCAAGACACTAATAACAAAGCGACCATAGGCCTGTATGTCCAAGACTACAAGATCACTTCAAAATCCATTTGAAAAAATATATAAAGGATTTATGGTATCAGGTAGTTGTGAAAGCAAACACACAAATAATAATTTGAGTCAGTGGAGTTTGAACACTTTCTCCAATGCCTGTGTCATGCATAACTGCTCCTATTTAGAAGTCTCCCCCCAAAAAAATTTGTTCAAGGGTGGAGTTGTCAGTATAATGGTTCTTTTTTCTTGTGGTCTGAAATTTTGTGGAATTACAGAGATGGTGAATATTAATCATAAAAAGTACATAGACATCAATTCCTATGGTATATAGTGGGCCTAGTACAATTTGGAGTAATTTCAAGTAGCCAATTATGTTATAATCATGAGAGTTTAGATCAAAGAGGAAATATATGAGCAGTCACTTTGACCATATGTAAATGAAAATTTTATTAAAACATGTTCTGTTTTAGTGACCAAAGAATTATGACATTGGACACTGTTTTTCTCTCTCCCAATAAGTTTTGGAGTTATCACATAGATTTCTCCAAAGAAAAAAGAGCAGAATGAAAATGTAAAACAGTGTTCTGTGAAGATACTTTCTAGAACAGTTTGTTAGTCTCATCATATCACTCTCTAACCAAGGTGGAGCAGCACATCTTTTCAACCAAGCCCAAAGTAAAACATAACCATTTGACTCAAGTAATGAAATTATAAATATCACTTTATTGTATGAAAATTATCAAACTGCCTGGGTGATTTAGTTTTTTTTTCTTTTTCTATCACTTGTTAAGGTATATTAGTGATGTTACCCAAAGCAAACTAGAAGACATGGGCCAGTTACCCAAGCCATTGTTTACATGACAGTGGTGAAATGCTTTGTAATTGAAATATTGATGGGATTTGTATTTTGGTGATGGATAGGAAGCTCCAAACATTTCCACTAAATATAGAATGTTCCATAGCACAAAGGCATAAGAACAGAAGGGTAGGCAATACAACTGGAAAAGAGTTTGACCTGCTGTTTAGAGAATGCTACCACAATGAGTTTGTTTACAGATGTTGATCATTTTCCATTATACTCTAAAATCAATGAATTCTGTGGAAATATGATAACAAATCTCAGGCACTCTCTATGTAACTAAAAGCATCCTTGCCTGAGAATGTTCGACTTAATATTTGATTCTAAACAACGAGTTTTCAAACCACAAATGAGCCATCTATCAAATGTCCTGTTCTTTAGCTTACCTTTCATGTTACATTATAGATGGAGGCAGAAATCTGTTTGAACACTTTTGTTTGAATTGTGGTCTATAAATAGGCAGCTTCTTACTCTGAAAAGGGGCATTTTCTTCATTGGTAATTAGAATGTCATAGTTCATACAACTGATTCCTATTTAGAAAGCATTTGACCTTTGCTAGATCACTATTATGTATCTCCAAAGAGCTCCCTAAGGTGTCAAAGATATTAACATTAAATTAACTAAAGTGCTTTCTTTTTCAGCATGTATAGTATAACCTTTAAATAAAATAGTGTTTGTTTTAGAAATCAATTAATAAATATTTATTGCATTTATTCACAATATGCACTAAATGTTTCATATTTGTCAAATACAATGATAAATCCTTTCACAGTTATAATTTCCTAATTCTCACAAAAACTTTTTTAAAGAGAAAATTATGACAGAGAGGGTCTATAACTGAATTAAGGTCACATATCTAGTAAAAGGCAAAGCAATTATGTGAACCTATTACCTAAATTTTTAAGTCTGAATTTTTGCCACTATTTTATATTATTTTCCTCATTATAAAAATCTATCCAAACCAAATTACATTATTATTTTAAATTAAAGTTTATTAGGGTGACAATTTTTAGTAAAGTTAATTATAATATTTTAAATATACTATTAGTTATGAAGAAGTAAATGGAATACAGAAACCTCTAAATCAGAGTTTCTCAACCTGATCATTCTTGATATTTTGAGGTAGAAAATTGAGAGGTGGCATCATCGGGGAGAACCACACTGTGCACTGTAAGATGTTTAGCACTATCTCTGGTCCTAACTATTAGATGCCAGTGGAAAACCCCACTCACTCCTAGTTGTGGCAAACAAAAATGTCTCCAGACAGTGTTAAATGTTCCTAGGGAGAGGAGGATAAAATAATCCCCTCCATTTTAGAACAACTGCTCTAGATAAAACAATACCATGCTTCTTCTTTTTGTTATTAAATTTATTATCTAGTTTTGTAGTTTTCAATAGCCTGGTAGAACCAGAAGTTCATTAAAAATAAATAAAAATATTCTCTTGGATGTTATTTCTATGGAAACTAGGAGAAGATCAGTCATCTTCTATTGCTGTAGTTTCCTGGGTGAAAGTTTAAGCTAAACTAGTCCAGTGTAGTTATAAGAATTTTTAAAACATAAGATCAATTTAATTACATTAGCTTGTTAGTGTGACAAAATCTAACATCCTTTTTTAATTCTTAATGCTACACTTTACATCCTGTGACTATATATTTGTTAAATTATAGTTGACATTGAATATTGTTTTATATTAGTTTCAGGTCTAAAACATAGTGGTTAGGTAGTTCTATAATTTGTGAAGGGACCCCCTGATAAGCCTAGAACCCCTTTGACACTATACATAGTTTTTACAGTATTATTGACTATATTTCTCATAGTTTTTGTAAAAAGTAAATACAGCTATATTCTTGTGCAATAGCTATGACATTTCTGAAGTTTTTTCAAAGGTGGAATCTGAAGAGAAATCTATAAAAATCTCAGGCTTTAGAGGATTTTTGAAGTTCCTAATATAATCTAAATGGTAATATTAATACGTGCTGCATTCAGTTTGTTATTCTACAAGCATCATGATTTTAGTTTAACCTTATAAACTCTCAAATCTTTATCTATATATGATAATATTATGAGGTAAAAATTTATATACATAGAGGTGTAAGATAAGTAAATGTATATGCAAAAAGCTACCTGGCATTGTAATTGGAATAGTTTCTTCTCCCTCAAAATGTGTATAATTTTTTAAGCATTGTCAACTGTTAAACTTATGACAAATCCATAGGGTAGTTTTGCTACTTTCATCAAGCACCATCCTTTTATCTTTGAAAGTTATGCCTTAATCTCAACACTCATCTGATATCCCTCTGTCCCAGGGAGGACAGTCGGCTCATAAGACTCTCAAGTGCCTTCATGAAAACGCAAAATGTTTTGAAATGAAACAAATTGCTGGGACAATAAACTAAGTGACAATTAATCGCTAGTAAATTATAATACATAGTTGTTTCTTCAAAGACCACATACTCCATTTTTAGTGACACAAACACAGTACTAGTTTTGTGGTACCCAAGGCTGTTTCATTTGCTTGACTAACTTATACACTGAGAATAAAAGGTACAAAGATTGTGTTTCTAAAATAAAATGCAATCAATAAAACATTTTTGTGCCATTAGCTTTGCCTAAAAAAGTTTTAATCCCCACTCAGTCTTGTAGAAATATCTGCCTCTGTTGCTACTTCTGCATGGAAGAAGACGTGTTTATATTTATAGTAAGAGACATTTGGATGAAATTACAATTTCTGGAAATATAAACTCAGTCTATCTTTTAAAATGGATAGTGTCCAAGAGGTGGCTGTGCATTGCTAATGAGTTTCTGTCACCTGACTGATTCCCTATGTCCTTTTGACTGAAATTTAAATTTAAATGCTACAAAGGAATGCAGCCACACTCTTCCTTACTAGCCATTATTAAGATAATCACATTTTGGAGTCATTAGATTCTTTACACACACTAAAGCTTAGTAATTATCATGGTCTGATTACGAGCACTGACAATTAAGTTTGCAAACTTGCCACCATGTGTTTACACTGGCAGCACTGTACAAAGAGTTCGGTAAGGTTTCATAACCTTGGTATATCAGTGTATCACAGCTGTGTTTATGTCAATGGATGGTGCTGTCTTGCTGAGTGGCGTTCATTACTGTTGTTGCATGATTATGGGTGATATCACAAGAATGTCTGGGCTTGAATTAGATCAATGATCAAGTATTAAATTTCTTGGTAAACTTGACAAGAGTGGAAGTGAAATCAGGAAAACATTAGTGCTCATTTATGGGAATAATGCCATGAAGAAAACTGAGGTGTAGAGATGGATTAAATGTTTTTCTGAGGAGAGGAAACACATCACTGATGAATAGAGGCCAGGGCTGCCAGTAATGAGCAGAACTGACAAAACATTATAAAATTTTGTGGAATTGTGTGTCAAAATCATCAGCTGACTGTGAGAAGCATAGCAGACCAAATCAACATCAATAAACAGGAATATCTTAACAGAAGATCTTTTTTATTTAATTAAAGTTTATTGGGGTTACAAGTTTTAGCAAAGCTTCATAGAATAAAGGTGTACTATTCTGTAAAACATCATCTATATATCACATTGTGTTTTCATCACCCAGAGTCAGTTCTTTTTCCATCACCATATATTTGATCCCCTTTACCCTCATCTACCACCCTCCACCCTCTTTACACTCTGGTAACCAGTAAAGTATTGTCTGTGTCTATGAGTTTTGTTTTTTTCATTTGTTTTCTTGTTCCTTTGTTTTCAGTTTTATATATTACATATCAGTGAAGTCATATGGTTCTCTATTTTTTTTGGTCTGGCTTAATTTGCTTAACATTATAACCTCAAGATCCATCCATGTTGTTGCAAATGGCACTATTTCATCTTTTCTTATGCAGAACAGTACTCCATTGTTTATATTTACCACATCTTCTTTATTCAATCATCCATTGAAGGACACTTTGGTTGTTTCCGTGTCTTGGGCACCATAAATGAAGCTGCAATGAACATCAGAATACATATATCTTTAACAA
>NW_017732654.1:286071-287045 GCF_001890085.2 Hipposideros armiger
CACTTTGGAGAAATGTCTATTTAGGTCCTCTGCCTATTTTTTAATTAGATTGTCTGTTTTTTTGTTGTTGAGTTGCATGAGTTCCTTATATATTTTGGATATTAGCCCCTTATCAGAGGCATTGTTTGCAAAAATCTTCTGCCATTCAGTTGGTTGCCTTTTTCTTAGTCAATGGTTTCTTTTGCTGTGCAGAAGCTTTTTAGTTTGATATAATTCCATTTATTTATTTTAGCTATACTTCCCTCGACTTTGAGGTCAAATTCATAAAATGCTCATTGAACCCAAGGTCTATAAGTTTAGTACCTATGATTTCTTCAATGCAGTTTATTGTTTCAGGTCTTATGTTAAGGTCTTTGATCCATTTTGAATTAATTTTTGTACGTGGTGACAGACAGCAAGCAGTTGAGTTTCATTCTTTTGCAAGTGCCTTTCCAATTCTCCCAGCACCATTTATCAAAGAGGCTGTCTGTTCTCCATTGTATGTTTTTGCATTCTTTGTCTAAAATTATCTGTCCATATTTATGTGGGCTTATTAATGGGTTAGCAATTCTATTCCATTGGTCTGTTTGTCTGTTTTTCTGCCAATACCACACTGTTTTGTTTATTGTTGCTTTGTAATATAAACTGAAGTTAAAGAGTGTGATACCTCCAACATTGTTATTTTTTTCTTAGGATTGCTGCCACTATTCAGGGTCTTTTGTGGTTCCATACAAATCTGTTGATTTTTCTTCTATTTCTTTAATAAATTCTGTTGGGATTTTGATGGGGATTGCATTAAATTTGTATATTGCTCTGGGTAATATGGTCATTTAAACTATGTTGATTCTTCCAATCCATGAACCCAAAATGTCCTTCCATTTATTTGTGTCTTCTTCAATATCTTCTAAAAATGTCATAGTTTTCAGTGTACTCTTGCATACTTGATTAAGTTTATTCTTTTTTTTAAGATTTTTATTGGGGAATTGGGGGGATGG
>NW_017732655.1:0-819 GCF_001890085.2 Hipposideros armiger
AAAGGGTTCAAGACAAAAATAATTATTTACCCCCTAACCTGCTTTCTCCTCCAGTCCCAGGATTCCGGTGTACCTGGGGAGCCTCACCTGGACTTGCTCCCTTTGTATTCTCCTGAAGCCCTCAGGTCTTCTGAATGAATTGTGACTTAAGATCTCTCCCCAGCTCTAAATAGACCCCCAAACCTTCCTGGACAGATGAGTGACCCCTGGTTTGCTCTGCTGTATACATCCTTAAAAGTGTGAAAGCTGCCTAAGAAGGGGAAATATAGATTCTAGGCTCCCCTTCCCCATGGGAGCAGAAAGGCCCTGCAGTAAAACAGGAGGTATAAGTCAGAGTCAGACAGCTGTATGTTCAATCCCTGACCTCAGTGTTTCCTAGTTGTGCGACCTTGGATAAGTTACTTAGCCTTGTACCTCTCTGAAATGCTATCTGTTTACTTCCACAAAGGTTTGAAAGTGACACCTTCACAAAGCTGTTTCAGTATAGAAGTAATGTATGTGAAAGTGCACAGTGTGTGGTCATTATTAGCACATGTTGAGTACATGTAGGTTTCTCTGATTACACCAGGATCATGATAACAGATTCTGAGGTAGGGGAGTTTTCAATAACCTAGTGGTCTTTGGGTCCCTGTGCTTTGGAGGGTATGCCAAAACATGGCTTCTTACATGAGATATAGCTTAAACATATCACATTAAGTATTTACTATGTAGCAACCCAGATGATTTACATCTAGAAAGTTCCAAAGAAGAAGTGTATTTTCTGACATTTACTCCATTCCTTCTCACACATCTGTCTCTTCACTTTGCTTTCTCCTGATT
>NW_017732655.1:3434-4418 GCF_001890085.2 Hipposideros armiger
AGTCATGTTTGACTTCTGCAATTACAAGAGGTGCTCAAAGTGGTTACCATCAGAATCCTGACACTTCTGATTACGGTGAACTACTGCTTGAGCAATGTTGACCAAAGTGTCCACTTGTACACATTTTTTTTTGACAACCCCAGTATTTTTAATGACTTTGACTTCCAATTTGCCCTAAATTTTTTGAGATCCAAAAAAGCTCTTTTATGGGATTCTTTGTCTAGACTGAGATTGTAAAAAATAATAATAAAATTAAAATAGCAACTATGTTATGAACTACATGAAGTAAAAACATATCTACTCAAGTTTTGCAAGACCTAATTTGTATTGGAATAGAAATGATTTAATCACCACTACAACCAAATTAGTGAAAGATAAGTCTTTTTATGACAGTTCTTTATTATATTTCTAACAAAGTTTTTATTTAAAAAAGAATTTTCCAAACAATAATTCATTGGGTGACAATATTTTAGTAGTTTCTGTCACAACTTTCCACTGCTATTTTATTGCTTTAATAAAGAAAAATCTTAATTCATTATCCTTCCTACCCTTTTATACAAACATTTATACAATGCCCTTCCATTCTTTATTCAAAAATAATTCTAATAACATTTCCAATGAGCTTTGGAACCTTTTCACAAAGCTCAGTAAACCCTTGAAATTTAATTCTGCTTATTCCTCACATTTCAAACTATAATCATAAATTAAGTTTTGTGTACATTTCAATGAACAGGAACAATGATTTGTCCTATGGCTAAGCCTCAAGCCATGATTAGTGACTAAAGTAAGACTTTTTTTTTCTTAATTTTAAACTCATTTTTATTATTTTTAAATTATAAAAATGACATAGCCATTTTAGTTAGGTTAATTAAGAAAAGGGTTGAGAACTTTTACTTAAATCTGGTAAAGTTATGATCAATTATATTTTTACTCTATTACTTTAAACACATTAAAAGGACAGAAAAATAGAGAAGGAATTTCTAT
>NW_017732655.1:6903-8306 GCF_001890085.2 Hipposideros armiger
TTTATTTCAAATCAATTAGACACACACACACACACACACACACACACACACACACACACACCACACACCATATCACAGTTTATTGCCAGATAGACGATATAAAACTCTTTTACATTTTCCTGATAGCTATATATGTTATTAGGAGACTCTTTTGGAAAGCAATTTAGTAATATTTATTAACTGCCTTATAATGTCCTATGCTTTGATCTACTAATTATATTTGTTAAAATATATCCTATGAAAATATCATAATTACAGAAAAACATCGAGGTACAAGGATGTTTATTAAAATATATTTATAATAGAAAAAAGTAACAATAGTATAAAGGTTTAAATGAATTGAAATGGTTTTATGTATTATTTAGTGGCTATGATCTTCTATATATTTTAGTAAGTGTGAAGTAAGCAAAAACAAATTTAAAACTTATGTTTTATTTAAAAATGTGGTCATGTATTCACATGTAATTTAACATTTTCAGTTTCACAAGTTAACAGTCCTATAAAATGTGGTCATGTTTTATATGATATTCTAATTAAAAGACCAGAGTCTCACTAGTATGGAAATGGTTACCTTTCATCTTTGGTTTCAACAAAAGTGCTAGTATTGAGTCTAATGGACTCTGATTGCTTTTCCCTGGGTGTTGTAGCCATTTGTCTAGCAAATGACCAGAACACAGTAACAGGCGCTAAATAAATGTTTGTTTAAGCAAACAGAGCTTCATGGAATGGGTAACTTACATCAGAAAATAATTGATTTTCAATCAACATTACATTTTTCTACCTCTATATAATTACCCATATCTATCTCATTTGCAACACATCCACATACCAGAGCTTTTCTGTATTATGTTAATCATGCCAATTAGAACCCAAACTTCCACATGCCTTTGGTTAGCAGTTGCGCGTTTAGTGTAGTAACCTTTTATTTTATAGGTACCTTCACTTCCAAATCTACCATTTTCCAAGAAATGTTTCAACAGTTATGTCTACAAAGGCTTTCCATATTTCTTTCTATGCTATGTCTTCAGGATACTTTTTATCTACTCTAGTTTTATGCTCGTCTGTAGATCCTAATTTTTGGTCAAGCAATACATCTCATTATTTTTCCCAAGCCTCTTTCTTCTCTCCCTTGGGAAAAAAGAAACATTTAATTCCTACATCTGTTCTCTAACTTATCTGCTGAAGTAATTGTTCTTAAAGGAAACCTTCCTATTTTTACAGTTTCACTCTTTATCATTTTCACGAAACATGCATTTAATGTTATTGAGTGTTTGGTCAGACCTCAAAATAATTTTCTGGAAGAAATACTCATTCCAATAGACAACTGTTAAAAATAATTGTGAAAAACAGAAATTCCAATTTATGATGAGCTAAATATTCAGAGATAAATAACAACCTATTTT
>NW_017732655.1:9176-9982 GCF_001890085.2 Hipposideros armiger
GGATAAAATTAATGGAATAATCAATAACACATACTTGGTGAAATTGTTAAACCTGATGGTTAAAAGAATCATGTAGGAATTAAAGCAGAAAAAGAAAACCATCTAAAAAGAAAAAAATCAAACTCATAGAAACAGTGAGTAGAATGATGGTTGCCAGGGACTGGGGAGAAGGGAAATGGGGAGACGTTGGTCAAAGGGTACAATCTTTCAGTTATAGGTTCTGAGGATCTAATGGACAGCATGGTGACTAGAGTGAGTAATATTTTATTGGATACCTGAAATTTGCTCAGAGTACATTTTAAGTGTTCTCACCGCGCACATGCACACAAAAATGGTAACCATATGAGGTGATAAATGTGTCATTTAGCTTAATGTTGTAATCATTTCATAAATAACTTGGTCTTTATTATATAAAAGCAAGTCAGGCTAGCTCAAGAATACAGCAGCTCAGAGAATATAGCATTTATGAATCTTGTTTGAAAAACTCCTTGAAGACAAAAACCCAGTTCAACAAGAATAAACAACCAAAGATGAAGAAACCATGATGAAATAAAAAGAATTGTGATAAAAATAAATTCACTCCAATACAGAATTAAGACTAGAAGTTGTGGTTACAGAGTAGAATGTTCTATGAGCCTTCATGACATAAAAAAATAATATAGGTAGCAGAAATCACATAGCCGATGAAATAAGAGAAGGAGCAAAAAAAAAAGAGTTAGGTACTAATTTCCTTATCTTTAAAAAACAGGGATTCAACACATGCAATCTAAAAATAGTATGTGAGGATTAAAAATCTCTTCATGTGT
>NW_017732655.1:12009-28393 GCF_001890085.2 Hipposideros armiger
TTAGTCAAAGGAAAAAGTTTGTGTAACAAATCAAATCCGAATCATAGAACCCATGATGGATTCTAAAGGTATAGCATAACAGCTACTAGGTAAGAAAATTAAAGGCCTGTCTCTTACTTGTAGCACATATAATGGAACCCTTTGGCACCCCAATGAAAAAGGGCTGTTTGCTGAGCGGACAGTGTGGTGTGCCACCTGGACCGTCACGCAGAGCTGAGACGATGATTCTGCAGCCATTGTGAATTATATGGCTACTGATGAGTTCCTTTCCACAACTTGCCTTTGGTCAGAGTTGCCTCACCCAAGTCTTTTTCTTACACCCCTTCCATGGGGGCAGCTCACATTAAAAAACTAGTTTACTCAGGGCTCCAAAGGCCTCTGAATTGAGACACCTCCTCAAAGCCATCCCTGTTTCAGTGGTTCCCATGGGATTAGGAGAGGTTTTGTTGCTACTGCATAACAGCCAGTCTTCTGCCTTCACTTGCCTACAGGTGTTGATCCAAGTTTACCCACCAATAAACTTCATGCATGCTATTCTACCTCATGACCTGTTTTCCAGGGAACGTGACCCAAGACCCACTGTTACTTATCTGTTCATTGAATCACTCAAAACATAGTTCTGCCTCCAATGTACCAGGCTTTCCACTGGGTGTGGAGACACATCAATGAGCAAAGCCTCCTTTAATAAAGTCTGCTGACTGGTGGGGTGCATGGACATTGATCAAGTAAATACAAAAATGATATAAGGGTATTCTTAGTTCTAACCAATAAACTTGACTCTGATAAAGAAGAGTTTAGGGTGTGACAGCTGAGCTAAGATCTGAAGGGTCAGTGAGAGTTAACAAATTGAGGGAGGCATGGAGGGGAGAAAAGGAGCATTCCTGTGATAGACAGAATAATGGTCCCCCAAAGATATCCATGTCCTAATCTTCGGAACCAGTGAATATTTGCTTTACATGGCAAAAGGGGCTTTGCAGATAGGTTATGTCAAGGATCTGGAGATGGAAGAAAAGCCTGGATTACCCAGGTGGACCCAATGTAATCACAAAGGGCCTTATAAGAGGGAGGTAGAATGGTCAGAGATAGAAAAGGAGATGTGATAAGGAAAACAGTGATTAACAAGCAAGAGGCTAAGCCAAAGAATGCAGGTGGCCTCTAGAAGCTAGAAAAGACCAGGAAGCAACCTCCGGAACCTCCAGAAGGAACATACCTTTGCCATCACCTTGATTTTGGGACTACTAAAGTCCAGAACAGAAGGATAACAAATGTGTGTTGTTCTAAGCCATTAAGTTTGTGGTAATTTGTTACACCAGCAACTAATACAATTCCAAGGAGAGAAATGAGCATGTACTACACATTGGGAAGCCTTTGTAGTAGAGGGCAAAAAATTAACAAAGGTTAACAAAAACGAAGTGAGGTGTACAGGCATGGGCAACACACACACAAAATGTGAAATTAACAAGGTAGAATGGATACGGTAAAAGATCAGGGAAGAAAGAGGAAGCAAGTATAACTTTGAGCTGACTGACTTAGATCCTGAATGAATAGTGATGATATCACTGATAGAAGGAGCAAAAAAAATAGAACAGGTATGGAGGAGAGGAGTTTTATTTTAGGCATGTTGTATTTGAGGTGCCTTTAAGGGATGCAAGTGGTTTAATCGGTAGACCACTATATACTCAGGCCTAGAGTTCCGAGAAATCTTGGAAGGAGTTCTACATTTTGGTCTTTGAAATCACAAACCTGGATGAATTAATCTAGGGGCAATGCTATAAAGTGAAATGAAAAGAGAACCTATACTGAATCTTACGAAACTCCAACATTAGGCTGGATAGAAAAAAGATAAGGCTGTAAAGAAGTAGCCAGGAATCAGGTGAAATCTAGGTTTTTATAAGGAGGGCGGGGTCAACAGTTACAAAGCTGCAGAGAGATCCCGTAAGATGAGGGCTATGATGATGTTCATTAGACTGAGCAATACTGGGTCACTGGTAAGAGCTGATTCCATGGCGTGATGGGGCTCACAGCCACCATAGAGCACAGTGAGAGGGTGACTCTGACTTAGAGAAGTTCAATGGTAAGAGAAGGTGAGAGATGGGGTGGGGTGGGGGGGAGCTAGATGAAGATATGGGAGTGAAAGAGACATTTTTAAAAGATGGCTAAGACATGAGTATTGGTATATACTGACGGGGAGGATTCAGTTGTGAGGAGGGACTTGAATATACAAGAGAGAGAAAGAACAATTAAAAATGGATAATGTCCTGGAGGGTAGGATAGCATAGAAGCAGAGGGAGTGCCTCTATATTAATACCATCAGCTGCAGTTGGTCTAAATGAAAATGTACCCAAAACAAGTTCCTTGCACACAGAGCTCAACTTTTAACTAATTAGTTCTGATGATTAAGTGTTCTTAATTTGGTTGTAACATCCTATGAGTTATCTCATTTCTGGATCTGAAGCAAATAATTCACATCTTATTCTGTGTTTTATTTATTTTTTTATTATTATTATTTTTTTATTGCCTCATTTAAGGTGTTCTGAGACAATATGAGCAATTCCACTCAGGGAGATATGGATTTTGCCTACATACTTCATTTCAACAGACCATGGGGAACCTTTTGCCAGTGGGATAGTAAGCCAATTGGTTAATCCATAAATATCAAGCACAACATAGATAAGTCACATAACTATATTTTTTAGTTCCTAAGGATATCATAAAAACATAAATAAAGCATGCCTCCCTTAAGAGGCTGAAAACTACCTGTGGAAATAAACATCCTCATTCAAAGATAGCAAACCTTAGGCAATACCGCATACTGGCTAGAGTGTGGGAATTAACACTCTCATATTCTACTGCTGGAAGGAGGATAAATTGGTACAACTGCTCTAAAGGGCAACTTAGCAGACACTAGGAATATTGAAAACGCCACATCCTACATCTCAGCAATTCCATTTTTAGGCATATACTCTAAAGAAATGTTCACACATTAGAATAAGAGAGTATGTGCAAGAATGCTCTATGCGACCAAAAATTGAAAACCACCCAAATGAGTATAATCAGGGAAATGGGTAAATTAAGTAGTTTTATATCCATATGATAAGATGCTATCAGTTAAAAGGAATGACCTATATAGTTTTATATTAATAAGCTAGATCTCAAAAAGATAATATTAAGTTAAAAAAAGCAAATTACAGAAAATACACTACAAGAGGGCATTTATGTAAATTAAAAAACACACACACACACACATACAACGCCATGTATTGCCTATGGATAAATGTATATGAAGTAATATATAAAAGCTTAAACTAGACCGATATATATCAAATTCATGGTAACAAATGCCTCCAGAAATGGAAAGAGTAGAGTAGGACTAGAGTTTGGGCAAAATAGGATCTTCAACTTTATTATGGTTAGTCCTTTAATTTAAAAAAGTGTATCATACAAGGTAAATAACTGTCAAGTCAACTCTAAATGTTTGGTACATTGGTATGTTTCACATTATTCTCTGAATTTTCCTGAATTTTTAAAATCCCCTCCCCCCCAGTAAAACCCAAAAAGTTTTCAAAAATAATAATAAGCAGGCAATATAATGCAGGGTATAAAATGCAATGAATAAGAGGGTTAGTCCTAAATCTATATGCGTATAGGAGGCAAAAATCAACATAGGCTGTATAAGACCAAGAGGGCCTCCTGGAGGAGGCGACATTTAAACTGGTCTGTAAAACCTCAGTAGACAGATGGAAGTCAGGAAGGTGATCCAGAGCAGACACACTGCTTTGGGGAGCACTGGACTTGGAGTTGGAATTCTTTGGGCTCTAATCCAGTCTTGCTACACTAGCTCTGTGACCTTAAAGATTCGCTGCATATGTTTGTGCCTTGGTTTTCTCTCTAATGGGCATGGAGTTGATTAAATGAGAAAATGCATGTTAAATCACCCAGTGCATATCTTGGCACCATGGCAGGTGCTTATCATGAGAGGAAGCGAGACAAAACCTAGACAGGTTGTGTTCTTCTTCCTAACCTCAATCCCCAAACAACCACCATGAAATTGCTGGCATGTTCTCTGTATTTGACTATTGGAAATTAAGATGGCCGATATTAGCTGTGCCCGATACTTGCATTCCCAGCATGTTCTTGCAATAAGCCAGAGAGGTTTCCAAACGACATCTGATCCAGGGAGGTAAAAGTTGGCTATTGACAAACTAGACTACGCCAAATGAGGATGATCGAATTCATGTGTGCTTGAGTGTGTGCGTGTGTGTGTCTGTGTGTGTGCCTGTGTGTGCGCATGCACATCATGCATACGCATGCAATTCATGTCGATTTTCTTTCATCCTACACACTTCCTGTTTAAAGACCAGCCTTGCTGGTGGTCATGCAGTCCCAAATATTTCTCCTGATGCAACAGGCGCAGCCACCTGAATGGTGGTTCATCATCCGTCACATCCTTCCTTCTCCTTCGCCCTCAATGCTAGAGTGTGCTATTTGTTCAGTTGTGATTAATTTTTGTTTGCTCTTTTAATTGTCCCCTATCAAGGTGACTCTCTATTGTCTCAAGAATGTTTGTTTCCCCAGAGAACTTCCATTTCTGCTAAACCAGAAGCCCAAATAATTCCTGCAGGTGAATCACTCCAGCTCTGTGCCCTCCGCCAGGGTTCAGTAAGCTTTAATTGCCTTCAGTCTCAAGCAAAGGTACAACGTGGGGTGGCTGCTGCTTCTTCACAAACACGAGAGTTGGCCAGTTATGGGCAACTCTGTCAGTTAGGAACTCACATGTGGAACTCAACTGGAGGGCTTCCTCTGGGTAAGTTTGGTGAGGAACTGCCTATAGTATAGCAAGTAATAGTTTCATTGGCCTAAGATACATGACTTCAGAGACTTACCCTTCCAAAAATTGCCATGTATCCATTATGTACAAAACCCCATGACTAACTTGAGCACAACTACAAGATATTTAAAAAAATTAAGTGGGTTTCTATTATATCCTCCAGCTGTCAGAATTGTTTCTATTACCTTTCTTCTTCTCCTTTTCCCCATTTTAGAAAAAAATGATGGAAAAAACAAAAACTCAATGGGGAAGGAAATATTCCAAACTGGCATTTTGATTGCCTGAGACATTTTAAGAGCTCTATACATTTGGCATCTGGAAAAAAGCAGAAGTTGATAATGCCAAACAGAACATTATCATGGGTTTTTTTGGAAGGTTGATTATAGATTTATGCTTCACAGTGGTATGCTATTCTGGAAAACAAACAAAAAGATGTTACCTTGGCTACCAGAAACTGCAAGAGTCAAGCCCAAGCAATCTGAATTTCTCATTTAAATAATAACTGGAAAGTAAGCAACTTAGAATTTTGTTTGGGGTTATTTCAGGTTGGAATGAGTTAGTTGCCCTAGTGATCTGTGCAAATGTGAATATTGCTTCCAGAGATTACTTTATTTTCCTGTGGTCCCCTAACCTTGACAACCTGCCAACCTCTACTCTAGCTACAGGCCTGTCTCCATTCTGGGACACCTCAGCTTTTTTGCAAGCAGCATTTTTCTAGATATAAAGTGAGTCAGCAAAAAGGTTCCTTGTCTTACCCATTCTAGGACATAATCTATAATCTAAAGTTGTAGGTTCCTCTTGGCCACAGCATTAGAGAAAAATTTCTGTCCCCTTTATTCCATACTATAATGTTTGAACTGTGTAAGACAATTTTTGTCTAGAAATAAATAAAAAAATCATTAAAAAGTGGACTAAGGTTTGAGTATTTGGAGATTGTAGGCTGGGTGGCAAAATCTTAGACACTCCTTCCATTAAAAGATAGCGTCTATGTCCCTTCCTCTTTGAATCTGGCTGCCTTGTGACTTGCAACCAGTAGAGTTAGCAAATGTTTGGACAGTAGAGTTCAGCAAAAGTCGAATTAGTTGCCCCAGTGACATGTGCAAATCTGAATGTTGCTCCCATAGATGACTCTACTTTATATTCTTTTGGTCCCCTAACCTTGACAACCTGCCAATGTCTACTCTAGCTACAGTCCTCTGTCTCCTTTCTGGCATATCTCAGCCTTTTTGTAAGCAGCATTTTGAAGCGAGGTCATACAAGGCAATGTAGGGACATTAACCTTTGGGACCCTGAGCCTCCGTGTTCAAGTCCAACTACTGTGAAGCTGCTATGCTGTGAGGAAGCTTGGGTCACATGAAAAAAGCCATGTGCGTGTGCTCTGGTCAGTGGCCTCTGCTGTGTCAAGCCATCAAGCACAGGGGCCAGACAGGTGAGGCAAGATACTGGCAGAAGACTCTAAGGCCCAGCTATCAAGTCACCCCAAATACTAATGTTTCTTCAGTTGAGGCCCCAGATATCAGGGAGTGGAGACAAGCCATCCTCACTGGGCCTTATCTAAATTCCTGACCTACAAAATCCACGAACTTCATAAAGGGTTCTTTGATGGTACTAAGCTTTTGGATGATGTATTATGTAGCAAAAGTAACTGCATCAGCTTCTCTTCCCTTATCTCCTCTTTTACGACTGTGATGAGGCCCTCCTGCACAGGGAGTCCCCACTGTGTAAGGAACAACTGCTGCCAACAGTAAAGTCCAAGGGCAGTTGAAACAACATCAGAAGAACCCTGTACTAGACTGTACTTCCAGCAGGACCACGCTCAGGAAGCCGGGTAAAACACAGTGGTGTTAACTGCAAGGAGATTACAAAGTCCTTTTTTAAGAAGATCAGAAAAAAGAAAAGAAAAAAAAATGCATACACAAACACACAAACTCAGATTTGCTTAAGTACGTGGACAGGCAGAAAGTAATAGAAACTTATGTATTATATTATAAAGAGCCATTTCCCCTGGATTGTGAAATTATGGGTCATTGTTAGTGGTTTTATACTCATTTGTTTTAAAACTCTTTTCTACCAATGTATATGTATTACTATTACATTTTTTTTTGAAGACCCATCTCTTTAACTCATGTAAAGTAATATGAACATAAACATTCTTGTCCCTACCCTCACTCACCCCTGAAGTTGTTCTGGTTGCCAGTCACTGCCTGCCAGCCCTCATCTCTCTACCCTAAGCTGAAGGAATTAAAGTAGAGCATCATTCTGGGATCTGAGTCTGTGACCATGTCAGCCCTTACAGCAGATCCATCTGCGTGAGCCAGACTCCACTCTAGCCCACACCTCTAGACCTCTTATATTGTGATTTGCTGTATGTCCATTTCTTGTGGTCTGAATAGAACTTTAGGGTGCTAAGACATGGACTACCTACTTAGGAGTTACAACCTACCTGGTACCTATGGGTGATGCATCGCCATTAGAAACTGCCCTATCCATGGGCTCCCCTGCCATTGAGACTCAGCACTCTCCTCTATTTTTAAGGTACAGATACATTGAACTTTGCTGTGAATGAATTTAATTTACTTTAGTCAGACCCATTGTTATAACTTAGATTCCAGCTTCTGGCCCATTCCATTATACTCCATTTGCTTCCTTCTGTCTTCCCATTCACCTTCGAGTCCTAGAATGATTCTCATCAAGATTAAATTCATGTACAGGAAGTCACCATGGTCATGTGATTTACACAGACCCAGAAATGTTCATTCCTCAAATATTTCCACCATTGGCTTCTTAACACTTGCTAAAAAACATCCCAAATAATTCACAACTTTGTATTCACTGTTTTGTTATGTACATTTGTTTCTTTTTAAAAGGGATGTACTAAGTTTTGTCATTTTGTTTAAGCATTTCTTAGAAAATTAAATTATTATTTAACTAACAATGTGTTTTCATTAAGATTTCCCAATCAGTTTTTCACTGGAAAAGTAAGGATAAAGGCAGCACACAAGCTTTGGGCAGTTGGAGGTTGCACTGGCAGAAAAAGCTATTGAAAGAGAGGAAATAGATACAGAAAGAGGAGGCAGAGAACACAGGGGGCCAACTTTGCCTGCCCATCAAGTTGCCTCCCTGGCTCCAATTCATATGTCAGGATCCTATCTGTTACAGTTCTGCAGACCATCCTTGGGGCAGAAGGTCTATCTTCTAACGCAGACTAATTTGAATAAACAAGTACTTTTAAAGAAAGAGCTGTTGCTTTAAAGAGGGAAGCAACTCTCGGCTGCCAATGGAGATTGACAGACCAAGCAAAGAACACAATGTTTTCATCAGAACATTCTAAGTTAATGTGGCTTCCTAAGCCTGCTCACAGAAAGCTGTCTAGACGATTGGTCTCTAAGCAGGTGCCACTACAGAACATGAAAATATGAAATGGTCATTGTCCTCAAGGAGTTAAAAAAGTTATATATGCACCTTGAAATACTCAATACGCTGATGCGTAAGAACTTTAAAAATGGCAAAATCTTGGTGTTAGGAAAAATGAGATATGTCCGTAGAAATCTCCCCCATTTCTAATTTCCACAAGACTATCCACTTTGGACATAGCAGGAAAATAGAATCCCACAATGGCAGCCTACTGAAAAGTGGCTTCGCATGATAGCAGGACAATGGTGGCTGGTCCTGTTTCCTTAAAGTACCCAGCATGGAAATGCATAAGGAAAAAGTATCCCCTTATTATTTATAGTCAGTCAGTAAATTATATGTTTTTCATGTTTGATTTCAATTCTGTTAATTCTACTCATGTGATGTCTGGCATCATTTTACCAGTTTGCGTTTTTGAAGTTTTGTCACTAGAAGTTACTTGGTATCATTATGACCATAAAGCATGCAGATTTACAACATTTTTCCAGAACTGGAGCTTCAAAGATTCAATAAATTAAGTCAGAAAACATTTTTCCTATGAACTTGCAATAAAAAATTGGAGAACTCTTTCTTAAATGTAAATATTAAACTCATTAATATGTTTGAAGGGATGATAGACTATTTAGGTAGTGACTTAGAGCAGGGGTTGAGAACTTTCTTCTGTAATGGGTCAGACAGGAGATATTTTAGGCTTTGCAAGATATCTGGTCTCTATTGCAAGTACTCACCTTTGCTATTGTAGCTCGAATAGCCATAGACAGTTCATAAACTAACATGTATAGCTGTTTTCCATAAAATCTTACAAGAATAGGTAGTGGGCTACATTTGGTTTATGAGTCATAGTTTGCCAACTTCTGATTTAAAGAAATATAGCCTTTATTTAGAAACCTCATAATTATGAGATGTAGTTTTTTTTCCCCCCTTCATGTTTTACTCCTTGAGTTTAACTCTTTCCAAAGGAACTACTATTTTAAGAAAAGGATGCTGATGGCAAGTCAGCTAAATGAGGAGCTGGAGCCTAAGATTTTAATAAAAGCACCGGCTCCTTTCTATAACATGACCATGTTCCAAATCAAGCAAAGGACTCAGAGCTTCAATTTTTCTATATGTTACATGACAACTGCCTTCCCTGTTTCCAGGGCTAGTGTAAGATTCCAAGGAGATAAAGTATGTAAAGACACAATGTAAACTATAAAGTATTAAGTACACCAAAGCTAGCACTGATATGTAATGGAATGCCTTAGCATAGTAGGTATCAAATACAATCTCAGGTAGTATTACTTTAAAGAGGAGAGATTCTTTATGACAACTTTATGCTAATTCTTTACAAGACCTTGGGAATATCCTTCTGTGTTCAGTGTCTCATATCGATTCCTCTCCATGCCCCAGAGCAGGTACAAGACCTATATTATAACAATAATTGCTCCAGGTTTTGCTAGCATCATTTTCCTCTGACTGTGTTTTCACCACGAGAGATTTCTTTTCTTCCACCTGACCAGTTCACTAAATTTCAACTCGTCTTTTGAAGCTAAACTTTTGCAATCATAATTTACACAGAATGCATAAATATATCCATTACCCAGTTCCTTTAGCAATTCTGGCTCGTAAGTAGTCATCAGGCACTTTCCTAGAACACCTATTTTAGAACAGTTACATGGATTGCATGTTGTTGTTCTTATAGAATGACCTCTCTATCCTCATTAGTAACTCTCCACAGGATTCTCGCAAGAGGCTCTTTCCAGTTACTTGCATCTCATTTTTATTTTCACATCACAGAATTTGTTTCAGCAGTTTTTATAGTAGTATTAATAACTATCAGCTTCAGATCCTAAATGGCCGATGTCAGCTTTTCCTTAGAAAGACAAAGCCAAATGCCCTTTGTACTTTAAATGGACACTCTGCTGATATAGTACATACATAATCCTTATCTCTGCCACAGATATAGTAGAGTCATCAAATTATTTAGTCTTATAAATAAAATTAATAATAACATTACATCTGGGTTGAACACAAGAGCTGCTGTTTGGTACAAAAATAACTGATACAGTTTGAAACCAGTTTTTTCAGAACTCTAAACAGAATGGGGCTATTTATAAGAATTACTATCTAACCCTCTATTCCTTTCTCTAGATGTTCACTGAACAGACCATACATGGATTAGAAACCTGTCAGCTGGTTTGGAAGTCATGACAATACTGAGGTGCAAGGTGACACTTACAGTTTACTGGAATAAAGAAGAAAAACAAAGCTTAAAGAGTGGTAAGGCTATAAAGCTGAAAAAGAATTTAATAACAAAGTGCAGGGATAGACTAGAACAAATAAATATTTTCATGTACTGGAGAGCCTTTGTTTTAGTCTGTCAGCCAGAACATTCAAGTGGTACAAATGAAAGTAGAGGCAGAATCTGCTGTTTTCTTTAATTTTTTATTTTTCAATTAGAGTTGACATTAAATATTATTTTGTGTTAGTTGCAGTTGTATAGCATAGTGGTTCGTTAGATATTTATATAATTTACAAAGTGATCCCCTGATAAGTCTAGTATCCATCTGGCACTATATGAGGTCTGACAATTATGTTCGCAAACTTGTTGCAATGATGTTACTAACCTTTTTTGACATAAGAGGGATTTTTCGTTATGAATTTGTACGAACTGGACAGTTAACCAAGTTTACTATTTGGAAGTGCTGAAAAGCCTGTGTGAAAAAGTTAGACGACCTGAACTTTTCGTCCATAATTCATCGCTCTTGCATCACGACAATGCACCAGTTCACACGGCACTCTCTGTGAAGGAGTTTTTAGCCAGTAAACAAATAACTGTACTGGAACACCTTCCCTACTCACCTGATCTGGCCCCCAATAGCTTCTTTCTTTACCCGAAAATAAAAGAAATATTGAAAGGAAGACATTTTAATCACATTCAGGACATCAAGGGTAATAAGACAACAGCTCTGATGGCCATTCCAGAAAAAGAGTTCCAAAATTGCTTTGAAGGGTGGTTGAGGTGCTGGCATTGGTGCATAGCTTCCCAAGGGGAGCACTTTGAAGGTGACCGTAGTGATATTCAGCAATGATATATGTAGCACTTTTTCTAGGATGAGTTTGCGAACTTAATTGTCTGACCCTGTAGCCTGCAATATGTTTAAACAAAGAAAAGAAACAAAGAAAAAAGTGCATTCACCCTCAGGCGTCTTATTCAGCACTCTGACAAACAGCCAAAATTATAGGGCTGAAAGAGTTTTAAACTTTGCAAAGCATTTTCCAGGAATGAAAACAAAGTGGCTTAAATAGAAATAATGAAGGTATATTTAAGAGAGTGATCTAAGCTCTGTTAAGAATGCTGACTATATTTTGTGACTCCAATTAGGCTCAGAAGAATGTGGATGGGTATTCAGTACAGGCAAAGGAAACGGTTAGAAATAGATCTAAAGATAGACCATCTTTTGGAAAAAAGATAAGGAAACTTTTTGTGCACTAAAAGGGTCACAACTTTGAGCTTGATACAGTTGCCTTTGGGGCAATAAACAAAAGTGTTTCATTTAGTGGATGATGAAGTTACAGAGTCATTATACTTAAGAGCTAATTAAAAATGAGTGAATATTTAAACAGATTCAAAAAAGGGTTAAAGGCTTCACAAAGATAGACCCAGAATAGGGTATTAAAGGAACTGGGATATTTTAGGCTTACATAACTTGGAGATTGACAAATACAGGGGCATGCACACAAGCCCACTACTTTAGTGTATGTTTCTTTGTCCTGTTTCAGATGCTGAATGTGACAGTGTGATAATAAGAGTGTGATCTCTGATTGTTTCAAAAGAGACCACAGTACACTTCAAGAGAACACAGGCAATATTGCTTGGAGTAGAAAAAATAACAGGAATGAAGTGGACCTATTGAGTATGATGATGTTATTTATACGCACAATAGGTTTCACTTACTAAATTCAGAGTACTGTACTCAGGTGGAATTCAAGTGGCCGGCTATTCTGTGCACAAAAACATACCCTTCAACTTGCAAACTAGAGGGGAGCTCTACCACTGTGAAGCTGGGTCTCACCATTTAACAAAGATAAACAAACAAACAAAAAAAAACCTTTTTTTTTCCCAAGGGAAAAGCTGTGTGCATGGCCTCTTCTACAGTTATTATTCTCAGAATCTGGCTAAAGTGAAGGTAGAAATCTCACGACCAATTTACTGAGGGGTGACAAAGATTCTCTCATCCACCAAACTGGAGGCAGGCTCCTCTGAGCCTCCTTCTTAACTTGGCCTCTACATTGGCCTCGAAAGACTTGAACAAAATACAAATCGAGTTTCTAACTACTCAAGGCCGCATGCCTAAGATGACTCTAACTTCCCTTCAAGTTCCTGCCTAAGAAAACTCAAGGCTGCCAGACAAAATTCACTGTTTATTTCAGCCATCACCTGAGGATAGGACCTCTGTCTCCCAGTCTCTGTGGGAGGATAGGATCTTAAGTTAGGTCATTGCCAGCTGGTCCACAGTTGACCTAAAGTCACTTACAGTGATTAACCCTTTAACTTTTCACTTCCCTGACTCTACTGAGCCCTGGCTGGGCCCCCTCCCTAATCTCTCATGGTCTCTTTAAAATGCTGATTCACCTCAGAACAAATGGAGGTTGAGTTTAGTTCATGCTGGACTCACCCTATTACAACAGTTATTACTGAATAAAATCTGTCCTTCCCACATTAAATACTGTCTGATTTTGTTTATCTTCCACAGGGGTCTTGAGCAAGTCACATCATCTCCCAGCACCTCCATTTCCACATTGATCAAAAAGTTTGTCAGACTCAGGCAAAGTAGCTGTCCCTTCTATTGGGTTGTCGGAAAAGTCATGATATAGTTTGTCTATGTTTTTCAAAGGTCATTTATTTATATAAAGAACAAAGATCAATGATATATTACTCGTTTTGTTCGATAACCTTTTGCCATATTTCAGTGAGCTTCATAATTTCTCGTTCATAGAAGGACCTGTCTTTATTTGCAAAAAACTGAACAAGGTGCTGATTTACAGCCTCATCTGAATTGAACATTATACCACCCAAGGAGTTTTGAAGAGAGCAAAACAAGTGGAAGTCTGAAGGCACAAGGTCTGGCGAGTATAGTATGTGTGGCAACACATCCCATCCAAGCTCCGATAATTTTTGACAGGTGATCAAACTCGTGTGTGGTCTTGCGTTGTGATGGAATACAACTCCTTTACAATTAACAAGCTCTGGATGCTTCTGGTTGATGTATTCATTCAAACTGTCCAACTGCCGACAGTACACATTCGAATTGATTGTTTGGTTCCTTGGTAGGAGCTCGAAAAACACAACACCTTTAAAATCCCACCACACTGAGAGCATAACCTTCCTCTGATGAATGTCTGCCTTTGATGTTATTTGAGGTGAATCATCACGTCAGGACCAAGACCGTTTGTATACCACATTTTTGTAAACAATCCACTTCTCATCACCAGTTATCAGTTGCTTCAAAAAAGGATCTTCTTCCTTACATTTAATGAGCATATTGCAGATGTTTATATGTGCCATCAAATGAACTTCTTTGAGTTTATGCAGAACCCAAATATGGAGTTTGCTTACATATTCCAGCTTCTTCAGGTGGTCATGAATGCTTGAATGATGGATGTTCAATGTTTCTGCAATCTCTCGTGTCATGTAATGTGGATTTGACTCAATAAATGCCTTTATTTTGTCGTCATCATCCTCGGTGGGCCTCCCTGACCGAGGAGTGTCATTCAGATCAAAATCACCAGCACGGAATTTCATGAACCATCGCTAGCACTGACGTTCTTGTAGAGCATTGTCACCATAAACTTTATGCAACTTTTCACAAGCTAGACACACGTTTTTCCCTTTATGGAAGTAAAACAGTAAAATATGGCAAAAATGGACTGTTTGGTCTCCCATCTTCAACTTGTTTTAAAATCTCTAAAATTCAACTAAACCGCTCAATTTTTGTTTCAGAATGAAGCTAGAACTGTCAGCTGCCAAATGACATAGGTATAACATAGATGTAAATGACTCTAGTACTTCCAAATATGAACGAACTAGTGCCATCTGTTGCGAACATGCATCATGACTTTTCTGACAACCCAATAATTCTGACACTGACTCCAGAGTTAGATTGTTTTCAGATTTCACTCCAAAAGATTGGTCACAACCCATCTGAGTGTTTTTAGGTTCACACCAGATGTGCATGGTGCTTGTGTGTGTACATGTGCATGTGTCTATTGCAAATTAACAAAGAAGCGCTTTAAATCTCTGCTAGTTCCCATATTCTCTTTTCTTCCTTTTCCACCTTCTGAAAGTCTTGGTGACAGGAGGAGATGGATATAGACATGAACGTACACATGGAGACCCACACACATACACACACGTACTAGTGTGCTAGGTGTGGGGACACAAAGATGGCTTCTATTAATAATAACAACCAATACTCACTGAGCATATCCCTGGGTGTCAAGCATCGTTCTAAGCCCTTTATACTAGTGCCTAGCACAGTGGCTAACACATAACCATTCAATAAATATGCTGAATAAATGTTAAATATTTAAAATTCATCAAAATGCATTTCTTCCTTCACACCTTCTATATGAATTATTAATTAATGTTTTCAATTGCTGGGGGAGTGGTTAAGAGCACAAATATCTATTTTTGGTTAGTTCTCTTTAATACATAATTAAACTGTATTAATTATATTGTATAATTAAATTGTATTATTAATACAATACATTTTAAAAGTTAGTTTTCCTTTAGCCACTGGAGTCAGCTTAAAAATCTTATTTCATTAAAAAATCTAGCAGTTTTATATAAGAGTAAGAACATTTCCACTTTTTTTTTATTAATGATCAATTTATTTATAAGTTCAAAGAATTAAGATATTAAGAAGTTCTGTATAGGAACAATTAATCCCATTTACAGAGGTAGTGGAATAGATTACCTTAAGTATCTCAAACTACATTTGTAACATAATATATCCTATTCTCTGAAACACTTCAAATATATGAAAGGAAAAACTTATGACCTTAATAAGCAAACTCTGAGCATTTAAGAAATTTGTATAAATCTGATATATCAAATTTATAAATGCAGTGTCATTATCTTATGTGTAAAAGAAACAGCTACATAGACAAAATATACACAAGGCAACACAATAATTACAAAACTTGCAAGCAGACACACTGTGTAAATACAATTTCTGTAAAAGTACTGATATTATATTCATCTCTCAACCATTGCTCTACAATCCAAGCCTTCCTGGGGTAAAATATTTACTGATCAAGCAAAGGGAACATTATTACCATTTTAGAGCACTATATTAAATGAGGTTATAAATTCAAGGTTATCATTCAGTGATTTTTAGACAAAGACCTAAAAATCTGGCTGTTCTTTCCAGAAAATCTTTTTATGAGCCACAGTTCATTGATCTGAGCTAATTATTGGAGAAATGGGACTTTTTCAACCTTTGTTCTTTTTTTTTTCTAACATAGTACATTTTATGTTTCTACATCTAGTTTTGAAATAAACTTTTAAAGAAATTGTATGGTGACTTTTCTCACAAGTTTTTGTTATCTAACTCAAGTTGATAAAATTCTGCACATGCGCACATACTCACACGCCCAACCCAATCTGGGTTATGACTAATTTTTTTTAACTCTGGGATGGGATTCTCTACCCTGTTTACATTTTACTTTCTTATCTCTCACATTGAGTTATTTTACTAAAGTAAAAACTAAAAACAAAAGAAGCCACTCAGAGGAAATGACGTTGATAAGAGGAAGATGACCAAGTACATTAGAATCATAAGCAACTGATGTACATCATCGCAAAATGGGCCCCTTGACCATGACTGGTGTTAGAAGTAGAATCTGGGTTGGAGGTTCTATTAAGATGGTACTTCATAGTTCTATTGGTTTCCTGTTGTTGTTGTAACAAATTAGTGGCTTAAAACAACAAACATAATATCTTACAGCTTTGGAAGTCGGAAATCCAACACGGGTCTCACAGAGCTAAAACCCAGGAGTTGCCTTTCTTTTTGGAGTCTCTAGAGCAGCGGTTCTCAACCTGTGGGTCGCGACCCCTTTGGGGGTCGAACGACCCTTTCACAGGGGTCGCCTAAGACCATC
>NW_017732655.1:29903-35176 GCF_001890085.2 Hipposideros armiger
ACACACACACACACACACACACACACACACAGCTTTCAAGTATCTTGGAGGAAGATTCATTTGTCTCACCTTCTGGGATGTTTTGCACTTTGTGCTTTTTGGCTCTTCCTAGCACCAACTGTCTTAATGACCAAAAGTTGAGAGAAAGGAAAAGTAAGCAATGCATTTCCTCACAGAATTTTATTTAAGAGAGAGAAAGAGGGAGGAGGGAGGGAGGGAGTGAAGGAGGGAAGGAGTGTGGGGGAGACAGGGAGAGAGAGAGGAGGGTGGGGGGAGAGAGAGAGAGAGAGAGAGAGAGAGAGAGAGAGAGAGAGAGAGAGAGAGAAGGAGGAGGAGGTGGAAGAGGGGGGAAGAGGAGGGAGAGGAGCAGGGGAGAGGGAAGAAGGAGAAACATCTTTAAGCAAGAAGTGACTTTGAAGAAGTAGCTTTGCTAACTTAAAACCAGAGGTGGATGGATTGCCAGTTCATTTTGTTCCCTGCATCCTCTTCCTACCCCTAAATTCTTATTATTGGAACCTTGTTAAGAGGAAACCATTACCAAAGCCATTCAATTCACATTAGAAAACTTTTCCTAACTGGACCCCAGCTTTTTGATGTATTTTGTCCTTCTTTTCAAAGACAGTGAGAAAGGAAGAGCAGCCATTCTGATCCTTTTTCTAACATACGTAAAATGAGGCTAATAATGTCCTGGAATGTAAGTATATATTACTAAAAGTGCATTGCATGTTTAACAAGTGATGGAACAGCACTACAGGGAGAAACTTAGAGAAAAGCTTTATTCCTCCATTGTCCACTGGAAAATATACCACATTAAATGGTTTCCTACTTTCAAATGCAATGACACCGTGCCTTACCCAGTGGTAAGGTATACCTGAAAAGCTGTGTTTTTAATCAACCTTTGTAACCTAAATCATGTCATCAGAAACTTACTCTATGATTTCAGACATTCTTTATGTTCATTTTGAAATCTTAATGATTTTAGCTTCAAGTCTCTGTTCTGCCCCACCTCTTAATCAAATAGCTAATGACCTATAAAGTAAAAATGTAAATACACTAGGCTAAAGTCTCTGTTTACAGGAATATTTTTATACTCGGAAACGATTTTCAAAATGAACAATCAAAACCCAAATCCTCTGCTTCATAAAGTTTAACAGTCACATAATGGGTTTTCTTCCAAAAACATACACCTTTACAATTACATAGAAATTAAAGTTGCTTTGATGGACTATATGATTGATATGGAGCCTGGTACAAGGCTGCTGCTTAATAAGTAACATCACCTTCATCCATTGTTTCTGTTTGTTTAATGTATATTTATTTACACTTTGTTTGTCATCTTTTCTAGGCCGGGTGCCCTTGCTGTGTCTTATACACAGCTGCAACTGAAGGGATATTATTGATTAAAAATGGCTGCTACTTGCAAAGTTCCTAGGGTTGGCACCCCTTCCTCACTTTAATCATCGCCCATCTGCACATCTTCATTTCATTAAGTATTCCTGTTAAATGAAGCCCTTAACAAACATGCCTCTGTGGTTCTCCTTTTCTTTTCTTTTTTAATAATCACCCATTAAATGTAATGAGGGCTTGGAAGGCCCATGCCAGAAAGGAAGTGTTTGCAGCCTTTGTGCAAGGCAGGGAGGAAAACAGGAAATGAACACTCGCAATTCTGGCTACTCACAGTCTTCTATCTCTGGTTCACTGCCTGCGCTGGAAGCCACTCCACACCAGACTTACATTTCCTCAGTGCTGTCCAGCCCTGCACTCTTGCTACCCTTTATTAGAGCTGCACTGAGACAGATTTAAAGGCCTCTAGCATATGCTGTGATTTATTTAAAGAGAGGCTTGAGGAATGAGGCACCTATTGGGCCTTTCTCCTGGAGCCCTCAGGTGTGTACGGCTGATAGGGCCAAGTTATCAGTTGCCTGCGTGTAGACTACCATCAACCAATCCTTGTTGAAGGGCTCATTAACGCTCAGACTCCTCGAAGGCAAATGACCAAAGCATCTCATACATGTGTTTACATTAGCCTTAGGAATATCTTAAAACTATATCTGCGCCTCTCGTAATGCCTTCTGTCTCCCTACCACTCTGCCACTCTGCTTGTAAATACTTGATAAGAGCAAAATTCAGTGTGATACATTTTCAGTTGTTTCACATTTTCCTTTTTATAGAATAATGAAGAACAAAAAATTATCAGATGAGTGAAATGTGTTATACAGTATGCCTCTTTCCAAATTTTTATTTTGAGAAATACAAAAGTTAGAACCCTTTGACTATGCTGAAGGGAATATGAATGGGGGGAAAAAAAGAACCTGAAAGGCCTAAATTTTCTTGTCATTCTACCTTTTTGTTGTTGTTAAGTCCTTACAAGTTGACTATGTAGAACATTCTTGTTCTCTTAACTTTTGGTAATTCTTAACTTTGATATATATAACTTTTGTGTCACATTGGAAGTTTGTAATCAATATCATACTCACAGATGAGAAATCTGATGAAACTAAGGTAAGAATAATCAACTCTAGTTGATGTAAGGTAAATGACAAATTCACAGGTATAATCCCATCAATATCTTCTGGGATCTAAATTAGGAGTCAGTGACCATTCAGAAATGTCATACCAGGTTTTTGATGATTTTTTCATATACTCGTAAGTTGACCTCTCCCACCAGGATATCAGGCTGGGGTCACATCTGTTTTGTCTCCATTGTTTCTCAGCACCTAGGAAAGAACCCAGCATATGGTAGGAGCTCAGTTTTGGTGAATGAGTGAAAGGAGAGAGCACGTATGCGATGGCATGTGCCTTGTTATCTATTTCTGTCTAATACATTACTCCACAATTTAATGGCTTAAAACAACAAACATATATTAGGTTGTCAGAAAAGTCATGACATATTTTTTTTATGTTTTTTTTTGCAAAAATTTGTCATGACTTTACCGACAACCAATATTATCTCTTTTATTGGGGAGGCGGGGTCAGGAGTCTGGGGATGTCTGAATTGGGTCCTCTGGCTCAGGGCCTCCTATAAATCTGTAATCAATGTGTCAGCAGAGGTCACAGTCAGCCAAGGATCCACTCAGGAGGAGCCACTCTGAGCTTGTTCATGTGGCTGCCAGCTGGATGCAGGCTCTCAGAGACTGTTGCCCACATGGGCCTCTCCTGAGAGCCTCTCCTAACACAGCAGTTTGCTCCCCTAGAATAAAGCCTTACAGAGAGAAAGAATGAGAGAGTCTAAGCAAGACAAAAGTCATAGTCTTGTATAACCTAATCTCGGAAGTGACATCCTATTGTTTTTGCTGCATCTGTTCATTAGGAGTAAGTCACTAGATCCAACCCACACTCAAGAGAAAGGGATTACACATGGGTATGAACACGAGGAGCGGGGATCCCTGGGGCCATCTGAGAAGCTTCCTACCACTACATGACAGGACATGATATTATATATGGAAGGACCTATGATCAGCCTCGTGTTAGACTGATGCTAGATAAGAGAGATATGAGCTCTGTGAGGGCTGGGACCACTTTCTTTCACTCACCAATTCAGTCATCCCAGTAACTAAGACAGTCCTCAGAACATGGGTGGTCCTCAATATTTATTTATCGAATGAGTGAAGAACAAAGTATTGTGTGGGAACAGACTGATGTGAAGGAAAAACTGGCCCTGACAGCTTACTTTGGCTTTTTCTTTTTTCATAGCACTTAATACCTCTTAATATACTACATTTGTTTATTTATGATGCTTATGCTTTATTGTTTATCTTCTCCTGCTAAAATATAAGTAGCCAAAGATCAAGGATTGGGTTTTTTCTTTCTTCATTCTCTTTCCATTAATATATCCCAAGTATTTTGAACAATCATCTAGTAAAAAGCTCAATATATATATATATATATATANGAAAACAAAAAGATATTTACATTACGATTCATAACAGTAGCAAAATTAGTTACAGAGTAGCAACGAAAATAATTTTATGGTTGGGGGTCACCACAACATGAGGAACTGTATTAAGGGGGCGTGGCATTAGGAAGGCTGAGAACCGCTGCTCTAGAGGCTAATCTACTTTCTTGCCTTTTCCAGCTCCTTAAGGCTGCCTGCATTCCTTGTCTGACGGACCCCTTCCATTGTCAAAGCCAGCAATGGCCCGTCAAGTCTTTCTCACAATGCCATCTTTCTGGTTCTGACTCTTTACCTCTCTTTTCCCTATTTAAAGGTGCTTGTGATTACAGTGGGCCCACCCAGATAATCCAAAATAATCTCCTTATGTTAAGGTCACCTGGTTAGCAACCTCAATCCCCCTTGCCGTATAGCATAGCATAGTCACAGTTTCTGAGGACCAGAAACACTCAAGAACACCTTTAGGATGTCAGCATTCTTCCTACCAAAATGTTATTGGCCAGAATTTAGTCGTCCCAAAATTTGTCTTTAGCTAATTATTTATCCACAGAGATGGCTTATTGGGACAAAAACAGTGAGAAAAATAAAAAGGAAAATTAAAAAGATAAAATTATATTTCATTGTTATATGTTTCATTGTTAGCTAGAGCTTAGGCTCTTTCGTGGATTCATTTTCCTAAACCAGCTTAAACTGGAAGCTTACAACACAATCAGGCTGAAGTGTGCTCTGCCTCCTTATGACAAAAACCCTAACCCCATCTCAAGTATCACCACTCCAACATGAAGAAAGGTAATGTTCACACATAGCATGCAGCAAGAACCAGTGGAGAAGAGAAAGTCAGAGGAAAGCACCATCACCCAGCACTGGGTTATTCATGTCTGTCCTAGAAGACTTTATTTCCAGAAAAGATAGCCCGATTACTTTCTTCATAAACACCTCCACTTTGAGAATAAAATGAGTGAAGGATTAGAGATGCATAAACTTCATTTAGCCAAGGAGCTCATGCTAGAGGTTAATACCCACACCTGGAAAAGTACATTGTAAATAAATCACTTGAGGCATTGTCTTGCAAATTATTTAGCTCATTGTAAATATTTCAGGATGTGCAACTTGTTTTAGCTAAAGTGAATGAACAGAGTTAAAATGAATCTGAGGAATTATGTTTAAGATTTTGCTACCAATTCTTAGCCAGAGAGGGTCAGTCTGTTAAAACTCACACTTGTCCTAGAAAAAGAGATTAAGATCCAAGTTGGTAATGATGCAGAATCAAGCTTTATCCTTATACTCATGGTATAGGGTAAGGGGAGCATGTCAGAAAATCAAATGTGTTATAAACTGCCATTTATAACTTGTTTTAAAATCTCTAAAATTCTACTAAACC
>NW_017732655.1:39001-46216 GCF_001890085.2 Hipposideros armiger
GGGATCCGAACTGGGGCCCTCTGGCATCCCAAGCGAGTTCTTAACCATTGCGCCACTCGGCCGGCCCTCAATATATATATTTTTAATGTTACTCTAAGTGTGCTACCGGGTCCCTCAGCAGCAGCATCCTCTGTGCAGAATCTTGGGCCTCACCCTATACCTACTGAATATGACTTTGCAGCATAACAGCATTCTCAGATGACTTCTATACACATTGAAATTGAAACACACTGCTTTAGGTGATTGAAATAGGCAATCAAATACAGAATTGACTCTGGAGTCAGCCCTCTGTACTGTTTTACCTCTAGCGGAAGTCGCAGCACATAAGGTAGCAAATGATTTGTTTGAACATATATAGTCTATAAATTAGAGCAGATTTAGTGTTATTCCCCCGACAATGTAATCTCTCATATTTGCATTCTAACATTGGGTCGAAAGGGTGCACTTACAACCAGCATACTGGGAATTGTTGCGAGTGAGTATAGTCATCATCCTTCAGGAAAAAGTGTTGAGAATGCTGCTCTAGGGTATATATAAATGTGACCTCAAGTTTTCCCCAAATTAAGTTGGGTTAACACTAATTGGCTTATCAATATGCATCACTTCTGCCATATGTGCCAATAAACCTGACCTCAGTTGGAAAAATGTCATAGGAGTAGGGTTCTGGGGTCCTGCCAGTCTTTCTTTCCCACTGACTCCTTGAAGCAGTGAAAACCAGCAGCAATAACCACAACTACCGCAAAAATTCTGGCCATGTTTAAAAAATAATAATTTGCAGCAGTCAATTTCCTCTGATTCTCTGAGGTCCAAATCAGAGCTGACTTCCAGGCTCATTGTCATTACTAAGGAGTCTCATGAAATGCTGAAGACCTGCTATGCCAAGAACATCTATCTGAAAAAAGCTGCCAGGAGGAATGCCTTATGTGCAGATTTTCATGCTTACTGAAGACTTCTTGGTGATAATTCCAAACACCTTTGACACAGTTGAGTGGAGCCAGAGCCAGGTTGCTGCCTAAGAGAGAGGCAATTGCTTATGAGTTGGCTGGTGGCCGAGCACAAGTATGCTGTCTCATAAGAATGGACCATACTTGATAGTGACAAATGTAACTGTGGTGACAATCACAATGGTGGACCCAATAAATCATGTCTCCTAGTATTCATTCTTGCACAGTCTTCCCATTTTGAACCTGGACTGGGCCTTTTGACTTGCTTTAAGCAACAGAACGCCTCAGAAGAGAAACTCTGGGATGTGGGACCTAGGGCTGAAGAATGCCTGGGCAGTGAGAACTGCAAAACCCTCAGTGCATTCTAGCTCCACCTACACCCCTGTACTAGGAAACTTGACTGAAATCTAGCATGGCTTCTAGTAGCATCAGGCATGTCCTTAGAATGACCATAGTCCCCTCTACACACCCCACCCCCATCCTGACTTAAAATGCCTGCCTGAGAAAGCTCAACTCTTCCAGGAGGATTTACTGTTTGTTCCAGCCAAAACCTGGTGATAGACAGGCCTCTGAACCCCCTTTTAGAGCAGCTACTTTAGAAAGCTTGCAATTATAAATCCTTTCTCTGCCTTTTGAGATGTAAATTCACTACCCAGAATGTTTCCTCAAGGACTTGAGAGTTGTCTCTTGGGAATGCAGACATTCAGGGAGATAACTTGCTCGTGCTCCCAGTTCTTGGGGAAAGATAAGGGCCTAATTTCAGCAGATGCCTTGCTTCAACGTCTGCCACTGCCTCCTGTCATAAAGATATGAGAAGTCTGTTTCTCATCTGGATACGTGTCAATTAGCAAACCTGGAAGCCTAGTCACACGGAGGACGCCCCTTGTCACCCTTCAGTGCCTTTCCCCTGGCTCTCTGATGCCTTCAAGTCTCCTGCCTTTGGTTTCAGTGAAGTTGAGTTCAGTTCACGCTAGACTCTCTCCAATACTGCAATAGTTATTAAATCTATCCTTCCCAATGTCAGGCTTTGTTTATCTTGCTTTTACTCTCTTTGTGTCATTGAGCCACCACTTAAGAAGTCCAGGTACCCGGTTGGAGAGTCAAAGCAAAGAATCCATAGGAAGGGAGAGACCTTTAGACTGCTTGGAGAGAAATGAGGAGCCCAGCCAACAGGGGGAGAAAATAGGTCCCTAGACACATGACCCCAGTCAGGCTGTCCACGGAGCCACCCTAACTGCAGCCCCGCATGTGAATGAAGAAGCTACAAGATGTTCCCATCCCTATGCACATCAGGGGGAACACAGCGCCATATCTGCTGACCCTTCGTGAAGTCCTAACACACACAATCATGAGCAAATAAAATTGTTGTGGTTTTAAAGATAGTTTGATATATGGCAATAGATAACCAACAGTAACCAATCAACCCTTTTCTTGTGGGGAAGAGAGAAGGCAGGCAGCAAACTCCACAAGTCAGTAGAACCCATGCATTAGCTGAAACAGGTAAAGAGGAGAGAAGAGAAAGGACTTCCAGTAGGAACGTCAGATTGATTTAAAAAAATAAAAACACTGAATGGGAAACTAAATCAAGGAAAAGGTGGAGCACTCAAGTGCTACCGAGCTCAGAGTGCTCCCTAATCCTCACTGACATCCCAGTTCTCCACCAGGTCTGACCTGCAACTGAAAACTGTCCGGAGGTTACCAAATTCTAAATATATTTCTTGCATTCTGCAACAGCATATCTAACTCACTATTTCAATCCTTTTCTGATATTAATCTGATATTAACTCACTATTCTGACTTTTTAATTTTTTTTAGCTGAGCCATCCTGCCACCTGTTGGCAGCTCAGCAGCAGCTCAGCTCGGGCCGGGAATCGAACTGCTGTTGCTCAGAGCTCACACTCTTGAGTGAGCTCTTAACTAACTGAGCCACTTGGCCAGCCCCTAACTCACTATTCCGATATTAACTTACTATTTTAATCCTTTTCTGGTATCTCTTAACTTCTAGAATGCCCGAGGCATGTGTCATTCAACCTCTAGAAAAGTAAAAACTAAGGGGGAAGGTAAATTCTTAACATCTCCATTTTCACTCTCAAATCCTGTAATTTCCTTGAGGGTGGTGACCAAAGTTAGCATACTTTTCTACAATCTGCAGGACATAGCAGCCTCAATAAAAATGTTGCTGAACAGACACAGATAACAAACTTACAAACTTCCGACCTGCACAGCCTCCTACAGAAGACTAATTTAATAAGTGGGTGACAGGCTGAGTTCAAGAGCATCAAAATCTGGTTGGCACCTTTGGCCTCAGAAAATCTGACATCAGTAAGAAGTTTCTTTTAAGCTTTCTCTCAGCCCTAACCAGGCTAAGAACTCAGGAAAAGGGAGAACAAACTGAATTCATGAGAAACAGGGAGACAGTTTATTTTAGCCAAAGAACAAAAGCAGAAATATACTCAGAATACCAGGATTCTTCCTCCAAAACTTGGTGAATGAAGCCATCAAAGCAACCAGGGTTTCCTTTGAAAAGTATTCATGAATCTGGGCCCACTGAGCATTATTGCTAATATTCATGCATCTTCCATCTCTTACAATGAACTATCGCTGCTGAGTGAAATTGTCAGTGCGTGTTAGTTTCAGGGAGTGAGGGGGATAACTTAGAAGTGCAGCCTGAATCAGAAGGCGCTGTTCCCACACTAGCTTCCTTGCTCCTCTCCCAAGTCCCTACCAAATACTAGGCACATTCTTGTTTTCCCCTTCCATAGCAGATGATGATATTAAAGAGGAAAATGATAGCTTCCCACCCCATTCCCACCTGATACATGGCTCAGAGTGAGACAGAACCTTGGTCACTGTTACATTAGGTGCTTTTTTTTGTTTTGTTTTTAAAGATTTTATTGGGGAATTGGGGGAAGGGGAACTGACAAATTGCTGTTGTTTTGTTCTTCAATCTAGTTGTGGAGGGTGTTGCTTCACTGGCCCAAGCTGGCACCATCCTTGCGCTCTTCCCGGGCGAGGCAGATCAGTCGCCGGCTTCTGGACGGCCGCTCACTGCGGCTGCTGGCCGCTCATGCTGGCTGCGAACCACATACGGTAACTTATGGCAGCCCACTGCAGCAGGGGACTGCAGTCCACGCTGTCGCCGGTGACCCACGGCAGCCCAGTTCCAGGTTGAGCTGTTGTTCAGCATCTTAGCTGTAGAGAGCAGTGTCACTGGCCCTCATATGTGGGATCCGAACTGGGGCCCTCTGGCATCCCAAGCCAGTTCTTAACCAACGCGCCACTAGGCCAGCCCACGTTAGGTGTTTTTTTGTCAGCACATCCTTAAAGCGAGAAGTTATTTTCCATCATAGGCATGTATTATGCTTGGACCAGTTCAGTTAAATAGATGCAGCTGAACATTGAAATCGGGGTGGGGGTGGGGGTTTCATGCTCTCTGTGGAGGATGTTTCTCTTAATTGAGCAATTTCATTGCCATCCACTTAGGAATGCATGCCAGGCGCTGTCAATAATCACATAGCCTTTGCCCAAACCAACTGGCCGTCTTCCCCTCTGAAGCAGCAACCTTGACCTATTATAGCTCCCAGGGTGCTCAAGGGAATCAACCTTTTCCTCCTGTACTTTCTAAGAAATTTTTTGAGCAATGATGAGCCAGTTTTTCTGACAGAGGAAATCCATATGCCAATAATGCCATGAAAGACTTAAATAACCTTTGTTGTTACAATGTGCAGATTTAATACCTAATGCAATAATTCCTATCCACCTCAGATTCCTATATTTAGCCAGCACCAGTCTGGGGAGACAACAGACATTCCTTGACGCCCAGCTTATCTGATAGAACAACATAACCTTTAGGTCTGATAACCGTGCCAAATATTGAATACTTAAAAGCAAATGTTATTCTAATTAACTGCATTCACAGATGACAGCAGCTTTGCCTTCTAAAGCTGGCTTGAAGGCTTCCCTCAAGATTCCTATCAGAAGCAGAGCCAAAAAAGAACATGTGAGCATAAAGCCCATTTGCACGAGGTAACAGGAAGCTACCGATGACCTTCAAAGGTTAGCAGGTATTGCAGTCTAGTGTATCTTGCAGAACACAGTAAGAGGAAGCCAATAGAAAATGCTCTCCCCACAAAGCTAGCTGGGCAATTTCACAGAGATGCTGAGAAGGTGGGAACAGAAAAGTGGCCAATCTCACTCTTCCACTATAAATAAACTGTTCTTCTTGAAATGATTTTATGGGACTCAATGCAATGGTGAGTTCTCCATAGAGACTCCATTTATTTTCTCTTTTTTATTATGTTTACCACATAAGTGATATGTGTTTGTTATAAACAAATTAGGAAATGCTGATGAACAAAAAGAAACATAATTTTAACATACATACACACACAAATTCTACTGCTCCCAAACAACCAATGTTGATTTCTTTATACAAATATTTCCTGATTTTTTTTCTTATGACAATGACATACATATATAGATATATGAATAATTACTGAGCTTTGTATGAAACACTTTTATAACATCCTTTTAAAAGTGAATGTATCATGTTTCCATATAATTAAATATGTGTCTACATCATTATTTTAATAATGTTCTGTTAACAAAATGAGGTACAATTTGTTTAATTGCCCTGCTGCAATGAGACCTTTGGGTTATTTCGAGTGGGCATGTGCTGTGTTCCTGATGCCTCCTCTAAACTTTCAGAGTTCACATTTCCAAAAGATTCCAGGATGTTTCATTGTCAGCACTTCAGGAATCTGTCCATTTATACTAGCAATGCTCTCAATGAGCAACTTTTGGCATTATCTTTTATAATTGCTTCCAGCTTCTGAAGGATGTGACTTTTCTACTAGTAGGCATGCTGGCAGTCAGGGAGAAGAGAAAGAACTGTCCCCCAAAGTGTGGTAGCGTATAACAAATGTACCCACACAAATATTGAAATTTCTATAAAGTCTTTCTTTTAAACATGTGAGTGAATTTTAAACGTTGCTCTCTCATATATCCATGTCAATTTTAATATTATTTTTATCTGATATTCTCATATTTAACTAATGCTCTGTGTTTGTACCGATGCATCATGAATTAACGAATTGTGGACCAGGGTTATGATTCTTGGGGCTACATGGCAAAAATAGTTTGTATTTGGGTCATGATTAGACTCATGAAAACAACTTCAGGACATGATGAGCCAACTCGTGTGAGTGAGAAGAGTAGCAAATGGGGGATTGAATTTTGGTTCAATGTCAATACGTCCTAAGTTTGTGCTCCAGCATGTACTTTCTAATTTCTTATCTCATGTGTCCACACGCCAGCCTTGTGAAGCACCCAGGCAGGAATAATTAATTATTCTCATCACCTCTGCTTTATCTGGAATGCTGGAATGCCACTTATTTTCTTGAGCTCCAAATTAAAGAAGGGTTTTTCTAAACTTTTAACTGCTACTCTGATTCTCTGTCATTTCTTGTTATATGCCTATGAAATCTCATCATTTGAATCTCTTAACACCTGGCTCTACTGCACTTTATCTGTCCATATCCTTACCCACCAACAAACTACAGATCTTTCTCCATGCTCATTGCACACAGGAATCTTCCTCTTCATGGCAAGTCACCACACCCCAGTTTTTATTCTTAACTTCCTTTACCACAATGACCATCACTCACAATCTGCATGAGCAGCCCCTTCCTAGGACCACCTCCTAGGCCTGGTTATCACCTGCAATGGTTCTTCCTATAAGTTCTTAAATTTCACAGTCTCACAATACTGCCCAAAACTTCCCATCCTTCTTTCTCAACTATTACTGCATTTCCCCCAGACAAAATATGAATTCCCTGAATTGCATCATTTTCTCTTGGTCTCTCAGCCCCTTCATTCCTTCCCTTCTCTACCTGAATGTGATGATAAATGATCACCTCAACTGTGCTCTGAGTATCATCTTCAACTCCTTTGCACTTCGGCTCACTGCCTCAACTGTTACAAACTCACAACTTTGATTTCCCATGGTAATCTCAAACTCAAGAGAGCCAAAGGAAATTCCTTTCAGATCTGTTATTTTTCCTCCTTCTTCTGTTTCTCTGCTTCAGTGAGGGGCCCCAAAATATACCCAGTTATTCAAACCAGAAATCTGAATGTCATTCTTGATCTCCAAGCAGTCCGCATATTTTGCACAGTACATCTTCAAACAATCTCTTGAATCTAGTTCTCTCTCTTTACATTGCCAGAGCTACTGCCCTCGTACAGGCCTCAAAACAAAAAAATAAAAACAAAA
>NW_017732655.1:49919-53393 GCF_001890085.2 Hipposideros armiger
GAGAAGAAACACACTGTGCCTCCTTGCTATTTCCCTTCCCACCAGGGGAGCTGAGTTGGTAAGTGCCCACTCAGTGACCACACGAATACCAATGGCTGAGAGTGTTCACAGAGCATTACCTTTTTGTGAGGTTTACCTCTTTCTTGGGGTTACTAATGTGCAATGACATAATGAATGTGAAAGTGTTTTATAAAATACAGAGGGCAAGGTAATAGAATGTGCTGCCCTCCGATGTGTCTTGGAGGTGCCGGGCATAGGCAGTCAGTCAATTGTGTGAGATATGCATTACTGCATCTTTTAGGGATCTCAGAAGTCCGTGAAGACTCAGGGAGTCCCAACGTGTAATTGCCAAATTTTTCTGTCAACTACAATCAGGAAAGTCATTTTCTGAAGTTCACAGACTTCGATACTTTGGAAACCCAATTCATGCAGGGAAGATGGACTTTGGCAGCTAAACGTGGCATACACAAAAAGTGGAGAGAAAGCCCATGCTCAGGTTCCTGCTGTTGGAAAATCAGATACTTAGGGAAACTTCTTCATTGACCAGGTGGGTTACCAATGTCATTCTTATAAAAAATGTAGGAGTTGTGGGCCACCAGAGAGGCTCAGTTGATTAGACTTGGCTTAAGAGCGTGAGCTCTAAGAAACATGGGCCAGTGATGCTGCGCCCGAGCTGAGCTGACGCTTTGCTGTCAACAGGTGGCAGGATGGCTCAACTTGTGTAATAACAAGATTGCCTGTTTGATGGTGGGCTATGCCCACCTGCAACTGAGACTGAACTCAGCATCTTCAGCTGAGCAGCCGCCCAGATGGCTCAGTGAATAGAGCCTACGCTCTTAACAATGAGGCCACTGCTGTGAAGACCCAGGGTGAACATGGACCATCCTGAGATTATTTCCTTATTCCCAGGGAAGGAGGTATACTTAGTGAGTGGGAAGAATCCACATTGGATCCCTGACCCACAGAGTAAGTGCTATTATGTTAGGAATGGCCAGATGTAAGCCCATGAAGCTCCCCTCCTTGGGGATTTGCAGAGATTAGTGAGTAAGATGGGGGTGTAATCAAAGACCCGAGTAATATGGGGTGATGGTTCACACAAATGCTTCATGTAATTCATCAGTGAAAGGCCCAAGGAATAGACTCAATATTTTCTCTCCTTTGTCTCACTGTATTTTGTATTGTTTATTTGTTAACTATAGGAATGGGCATCTGAGTGTTTATTATTCTCTATACTTTCAAANACTCGGCCGGCCCAATATTTAACCTTTTTGATTCCACTCTTCTTCCCAATAAGAAATAACCTTCATCTCCCATTATAGATGGTACATGCTGATTCATAGATTGAGAGATCATAAGACACTGAAGCCAGGTATTCAGGCACCACATTTAATTAATTTGGAAATATTATTATGTGTGATTCTGGGGTAGGAGTGGCAAATTTTTTCAGGTGGAAAAGTCAGGTGTTTTGTTTGTTTGTTTGTTTGTTTCACACTAGGATCCATAGGAAAGCAAACCCTGAAAGGGAGCTGGAGGGCCTGACGAGCAGTTTTTGACATGACGAGATGATGCGGAACAGCCAGCCCTCAATTTCACGCAATCATGAGTGGCTTGGTCACAGAGGCAGTTTAAGAGGATCATTGATGTGAGGTGAAGCAGTCAGAATGGTAACCTGTATCCTGGGTATAGAAATAGTCTGCACAGAAGAGTTGCTAGCCTTCAATACATTCAATAAATTCTCAGCATGTGGCAGATTCTATACAAAATACGAAAAGTGTCAAAACAAGCCAGATGGCAGAATTTGTATTTAATTGCCTCTCAGTTCCTAAAGCCTCCTTCAACCAGAGGTGTACACTCCTTTCACATTGTCTGTACAGCATGGCTCTTTGCCAGTGAGACTGTGCTGAGCATAACACAGAAAGGGAGGGAGGGAGGGAAGGAGAGAGAGCGAGAGAGAAGGAAGGATGGATAAAGAAGCAATTCCTCTTCTAAAAAGGTCCTAAAAAGACAGCCTCTTCAACAATTAAAATAATTAACCTTTCGACTAAGGAGGTCCTTATTGCTGAATACAGCTCTCAAGCCCCTATGCTTCTGATTCCTTAAGACCCTCACCGTCATGTATGGATTCCTATAATTAGACACTTACGCAGAGTGAGCAATGATTTATGTCATGGTGTTAAAAACCGGGGGTTATCTGTACTGTCTGTACATGGTTAACTCAAATTGTGTCTGAAATAACAATTTCCAGGGCCTGGTGAACCACTGGGTCTATGTTTTAGGCCCTCAGACTTAAGATATTCCTGAGTTCAGGTAAGTATATCTAAACTCAAGAATCTGGAGTCACGATGCTTATCTGCCCATAATTAATAAAATATACTGAACTTTTACTTTATGCCAAGCATAATTCCAAGCTCTTTACATGTATATTCTCATTTAATCCTTCACAAAACCCTATGAGGAGCCAGTTTTACAGAGGACAAAACTGAGGACAAATGGGACTACACTTCCCCAGGGCACACAGTTAACAAATGGATAACATGGGATTTAACTCCAGTCGGTCTGGTTCTAGAACTTGCCCTTTTAGTTCCTGTGCAATAATGTCTCTCATATGTAGAACATGCTCCTGAGTGATTAAGTTTGTGTAAGCCTTCACAAATAAAACACTCCATTTACAGATAATAAAACTGAGGGCTCAAAAAACGATTCATAATTTGTTGAAAGCTGGTGAAATGCAAAGCAAGAACACACACGAGTCATCAAATTCTAATGCCCATAGATTCCTATAAATTAATTTACATCACTCCACTTGATAGTGTTTTTTATTTTATCATAGAGTATAAACAACACTTAGAGTTGCAATTAAAAAAAATCAAGTAATAAAATGACAATAACTACTTAGCTATTAACAATTACTTTCAGTGTAAATGGATTAAATACTCTAATCAATAAGAAAACAAGACCTTTACATATGCTGCCTACAAGAGACTCACTTCAGATTGGAAGACACACAGAGACAGAAAGTAAAGGTATAAAAAAAGATATTTCATGAAAATGGAAATAAACAAATTAAAAAGCTGGGGTAGCCATACTTATACTGGCCAAAATAGACTTTAAAACAAAGGCTATAACAAGAGACAAAGAAGGACCCATTAATCCCATTTCTGGGTATTTATCTGAAGAAACCCAAAACACTACTTTGAAGGAACATGTGCATCCATATGTTCATTGCAGCATTGTTTACAATGGCCAAGATGTGGAGGCAGCCTGGGTGTCTGTTGATGGAAGAATGAATAAAGAGGAAGTGGTACATATATACAACAGAATATTGTTCAGCCATGGAAGGGAATGGGTTCTTGCCATCTGCTGCGGCATGGATGGACTTGGAGGTATTGTACTGAGTGGAGCATGACAAACAGTGAAAGACAGATGCAGTGTGATTTCATTTATATGTGGAAACTAAAGAACAAAATAAATAAA
>NW_017732655.1:56801-57756 GCF_001890085.2 Hipposideros armiger
GGGGGGGGGGAGGGGCAGGGAGGGAAGTAAAAAATTATTATTTGAGTAGAGAAAAGTATGGAAGGTACTCAACAGATTATGAATGTGGATTATCTAGAAGAAAGGGAAGGCTGATAGGGAGGAGGCGATAAAGAAGACAGGAGGCCAAGTGCTCCACCAAAAAGAAAAAGAAAAAAGATTGTCTAATGAGTATATAATCACATGTATGCACTTAGGCAAAAGTACATATGTGAGTGGATATGTTGGTACTACTACAAATAATTTTTTAAAATTAAAAACTAAATACGATGAAATAAGTTCATTCATTCATGTAACAAACATATTCAAGATCTGGAGAGTGACACATTGGTAAGGGCAACTGCTGTTTTTGTTCAGATTTTCTCCTTGTTCTCAATCTGCAACTGTTCAAAATTTAAACTTTAATGTCTAATTCTCTCTTAAGTATATTTATCTGCTTTTGAGCTCTTCTTTCTTCTTTGCATGCATGTGCTTAAGGAGTTTCTCCTTGCTTGGAACATATCCTGTTTGCATATCTATTTTATCTGAAGATGAGCTTCCTCAACTTGTGGGGCAGAACAGGCCTCTGTTCCTTTCCTTGTGACTGTCAGCCTCTGAGCACTCTGTTCCTCCCCCAAGAGCCTCTAGCCTACTATGATGGTACAAGAGTAATATTTATTGTGTTTGCATATTTTTGCAGGACTAGTAAGTAGATTCAAGATTGGGTCCAAGTTGAAAAATACAAAATGTGCCAGACACTCTATAGTTTCTAGGTAATTTCATTAACCATCCACCCCTGAGCCTATAATAATCTACAGATATCTAGGGTTTTGTGTTAGATCTGTAGTGGGTTTCCTGTGAACCAATCCTATTCCCTGCCTCTCTGGCAATGATTACATTTGCCAATGGATGCATAGATAATAAGGTCCACCACATTTTCATAGGAAGTCACAGTAAT
>NW_017732655.1:57856-63093 GCF_001890085.2 Hipposideros armiger
CGCATTTACTCACTTCTACACAGGAAGAAAATTACTCTTATTGATACATAGATAGCAAGCTTTTTTTCTTTACGAAAATGCAGATCTGCTTAACTTTAATATATATCAGTCATAATGTATTATGGGACAATGCATGACTAATTCTTCATTCCAATGAGTAAAAATATACTTCCTCCTCTGTCAGATAGGCAAATTAATTTTTAAAAATGCTCATTGTTATCCAAAATGAGTGATAAGGTATTCTCATAAAATGATAATAAGATTTTTTATCATGGTTACCTTTCTGGAGGGTAACTTTATAATATATCTTGAGAGTCCTAAACTGTTCATATCTTTTGACTGGCTCCTTCCAAGTTTGGATATTTATACTAAAGAATGACTCAGGGATGATCATAAAGATTTATGTTCAAAGTTGTTTATGAAGAATTGAACCAAATATACAAGCATGGGGGAATGGCTAAATGACATATAGTATAACCATATGATATAAATGCACAACCATTAAAATTAAGATTTTATATCAGAAAATAAAGTACAGTTAAGACAATTGTTCATGAATAACATTAATTGGAGAAAGCAGGATAAAAAAATGATGTCCAAAATTGAACTGATGCTGTTTGTTTGTGAAATCAATCAATCTAATTTACCAAATAATTATAGTATATGCAATAATTAACCATATATTTTTAGAAAACAAGCAGAAGGAAAAACCTCAAAATAGTAACAATTTTCTCTGAGTGGTAGTATTTATTATAGGGGATTCTTATCTTCTTTTTACTTTTTTTCTAGTTCTGAAAATTCTACAACATATATTATTTAAATCAAACTCTCTCTTAGGAAACCAGCAGTTTTAGTGCTTGATACCACGTGTCTGAACTTATTACAATAGGACATAGGTAAAAGACATCTCTCCACTTTAATTAAAGTCAATTATTTGACAATTGCCTATAAAATTTCATAAAACTTTCAATTTACATAATTCATATATATATAATATTAGCAAAAAATGAAACTGTGAGAAAAGACTGCCTTCTTCATTTTGAGAAAACATAAAGAATATTTTTCTTTATGGACAAGAAAACATATTTATAGGCCTGATTGTTTAAGCTAGGAAACAAAAAATTAAAAAGAAGAGTATTTAAACTAGTATCAACTGTATGAAACCCTTTCTGTAAATTTGCATCAGGCTTTAGTTTTGTTGCTTATTGTTGTGCTAGACCAGTCAAAATTTCCCTTCGTGAGCCATAAAAGCTCCTGGTGCTGACAATTTATCACTTATTTTTCCCATTTCTCTAGGGGAAAAAAGACAGAATTAATAAACTGTTTAACTACTAAGTGGTGATACCAGGTTTTGTGCGTCACCTACCAGAAATTAATCATACATAATACCAAAGAGAAGAGCACATGTAGTGTTTTTAAAAATTAACTAAACAAAGTCTTACCAGAAATTCAACTTACTAGTTTGTTCAGTGTTTCTCAGGAAGAATTAAAAGGAACTGTCTTTGGGGCTTCCAATGAGGTAAAAGAGTTATAATTGAATATCAGCTGTCATTTCTTCCATAACAGAGATAATAAAGGTCTGAACATCTCCTCACTTTCAACTCACATCTAATCATCACCCACCCACTCTCAATTTGCTTGTGGCATATATTAATTTGGATAGGAAAAAGATGAAAAATAAAGATGATTTCAATAGCCTCTATCTCCTGGCTTTCTTATATTTTCATATGTTGTGCTTAAACTCATTAAAGCAAGGCCTAGTTCAAAGAAGAGACTTATCACTACTTTTGCCAAGTTTCTAAGGGAATTATGTAGTTATTATGCAACCAGAAAAAGAATAATGCCAGTGAGAGAAACTTCTTGTACTTAGAATAATTGAATTGTAAAATTTTATAGCTCAATATATGTGTGCTGAATTGAATTTTAAGTTAAAAGGAACATGGGACTTGCAATTCTGACTATAGTGAGGTAGCCTGCAACAGTTCAACACTCTCACCGAGAGCAATAAGAAAAGATAAAATTCAAAAACAGAAACAAACTATGTTTTAAAGCATTCAGAGAGCTAGTGAGGCAACCAGGACCTCAGAGGTCTAAAGTTCAAAGAGAAGAAAACTGCAGAGTTGAGCCATAATCCTGATATGCTTTTTTCCTTCAAGCATTTGGTGATTCTAGGCACAGGGCTGAAGTATGGAGAGTGAAGATAATTGGAAATATGACAAAGAGCATAGCAGGTATATGATAGGCAGTAGAAAGATCTAGCACATATGTAATTGGAAACTTGCAGGGGAAAGAGAGAGATAATGCGACAGTGACAATATTTATAGAGACAGGATCCAAATATTTTCCTAAATTGGTGAATGATAGTATGCCACAAATTTTAAAAGTTTTTAAAACTTCTAGCAGGATAAATACAAAGAAAACTACACCTAAGAATATCATTGTAAGACTACCAAAAAACAAAGCAAAGTTCTCTTAAGAGCATTCGTAAATAAAAGACACGTTAGTTTCAACAAAGCAGTAATAAAAAATTTACCTGATTTTTCAACAGAAATGATGGCAGCTAAAAGACAATGGGATAATATCTTTAAAAAGTTGGTGGAAAGTAACTGCCAATCTTGAATTTTATAAGAAGTGACACTGTTCTTTAAGGTAAAAATAAAATATAGAAATATCCAGATGGGCAAAAGCTGAGAGAATGTGTTGTCAGCAGACATTCACTAGATCCAAGCAAAATAATATGCAAAAACATGGAAACGCAAGAAAGAGTAAATAACAATGGAAAAAATCAATATACAAGCAAATTTAAAAAGTTTTACAAAAAACAACCAAATGGGTTAAAATATATAGCTATTCATAAGAGAGATATGTACTTCATTGTAATGAGCATCTACAAAAATCCTACAGCAAACATCATACTTCATAATAAAATATTAAAAGTGTTTGCCTGAAGTTAAAAAGGAGATGCTACAGATTCACAAAATGTCACGGATTCATCTTATTATATGTTTCATCACAAAAGTTTTAGTGATCACCAGACTATACATGACTTAACACCTAACACATACATTAAAATGAGGTCATAGAAGATAAATAACTTGTCTACAATCTTATATCCTGGCCATGGCAGAGCTGGGATTACAATCCAAGTCTATTGGCTGTCAGAAAAAAACCCACTTTTTACCATATAGCCTTTCATACACAACTGTCTGACTCAGTGAAATCTCTAACGATTTTCTATTACCTTAAATGAACGCTTTATAATTCTGCAAAACATTTCTACTTCCCACCCATGAAAAAAAAGAGAAATAAAGACCCATATTATTGCTATGTTTATTCAACAAAAGGTCCTAGCCAGTGTAATAAGGCTAAGAAAATAAATTNCTATTTCATTATCAGGAAAACAATGCTGGGAAGTCCTTGGTAACTGAAATTTATCATCGCTAGCACAAAAATACGGCAATTTTGTCTTCTTTTTTTTCGTAAATACACAATTTTAGACATTGAAGATGCTCTGATGGTGTGCACTCCTGTAGTCTTCTCTGCACCCTTTCCCCTCATCATCTCTTCCTTTCTCTCTTGCCTTCCTCCACCCCAATAATTCTAAGGAAACTAGGAGGGAAGAAACAAAATAATATGAAAGAACATACATAAATGTAATGCTACATAGAAATAAACTTTCTGCCCAAACCGATGAAGTGGTGAAGGGAAGTTAGAAGAGGATCCACAATTGAGACAATTTGCATAAGAAAAATCTTCCTATAATTTTCTCTGCTCAGTTTGTGTCCTCAGCTGTGTCTAATCCAATCACATCAAGATAATCTGCGTACTGTTAGCTTTGTTTACTTATTACATGATCCACACAGACACAAGTCCTTTTTATTTTTCCTTTTAGTTTTCAGAATCAACACTATGTGGTATGGCAGGGATCATAAATAAACCCACGACTCTACAGAGAAAAAGTGATAACGGAAATGAGCTAAGCAGACTTGGCAACAGAAAAGCAACAGTAAAGGTGTGATGGTAAATAGCACTGACCCCTCAGCCTCATTGTCTGAGGAACACAGTGGTGAGGTGGGGACTCTCTTGGACAACCAGCCATGTCGAATAGGGTTGCCTCCCCCTCCTCTAGCCAAGTGTTACCAGACCTTTAAAGTTTATCCCCCTGGGAGAAAAGGGGATCTCAGCACTAGAATCAAAATAGGTTGTGTAACAGCAGGTTTGTGAAAATATTCTGCCCTCTCTGCTCCTGTAATCTTTATTGGGTGGTTTGACGGAGCCCATCCAATGCAGATGTCCATCAGAACATCATTAGATGGGTTTTTTTAGCATAAGGTTTTTCACAACTGTCAGTGTTCCTTCTGTAGGGCAGAGCATAGAGGCCCAGGCCAATGTCTGGAATCTTAAACTAGCCTAGACTGCTGCTGCCTCCACACTTCTGAGGAAGAGGGTTAGTTAGGACACTCCAGGTAAACACAGTAGTTTATTCCTAGCTAGAGTTTTAAAACAAATCAATCTCTGGTCTCCTTTTCCTGAGGAGGGAGTTAGCCCTCTAAAATCTCCTTTTCTCTTGAACAAGAAAGCACACTAGCTGCTACCATGGTATTTTTCCCAAGATCCTACTCTAATTCTGGGATAGCTTTCTTGTCAAGATGATGTCACCTCTAGACATAATGAGGGTGCTGATTAACCAAAAAGAAGGATTCCCTAAGCGATAGAAATATCTTAAAAGAGAAGAAGCATTTATGCTTTAAAAAAAAAAAGACATTAAAACATCGTATTCCTCCAATGAAAAGCACAAATTCTAACACCGCAGTTCAGTTCTGAGTGCTTCCCTGAATTAGAACCTCTCCTTTTCAATATGGAGCAAGAAGAGGATCTCAGCTACCCCCCACTTGAATTTTCTGCTAATAGAGATTGTTTTTAAAGACTAAAATGTAAAAAATCTACACCATACTGAAAAGGTTATTTAAATGTAAAATATACATATGTATACGTGAAGATAAACACATACAGGTTTCCATAAATGTAGAAATAAACACCTCATTGGTGGAAATATTAACTCCTACTATATTGGAAAACAATTTGGGAATATCTACGAAAATGAAAAATGCACAGTTTCTCTGACCAGGACATTCCATGTCTGGGGATTTAGCTCACAGAAATGGAAGCACAGATAGGTAAGGACAGGCCGAACATGGAACAGGGTTAATAGCCTCCCGTAAGGGACTACTTGAATA
>NW_017732655.1:67713-97777 GCF_001890085.2 Hipposideros armiger
AAAAAAGAAATTGCAAACTATTTGAATTAGCAAGTGAATTTAGCAATGTGACTAGATAGCATGTCAATATGCAAAAATTAATATTTATTTTTCTAAAACAATTGAAAATGAAAATGTGAAAAACTGCTATTTAAAATAATTTTAATGACAACATTTAAAATAACTCAAAACCAGCAAACACCCATTAATACATCTAACACAAGACGTGCAAGCAATCAAAAATTATAATGGTATTGAGAAATTTTAAGAAATCTAAAATAAATGGAAAAATGTACTTAGTACATGAATTGAAAGACTCGGTATTTTAAAGACATCATGTCTCTTCATATTGATCTATAAATTTAGGGTAATCTCAACCCAAATCCTAGCAGGTTTTTTTGTTGTTGTTATTGTTGTAGTTCTTGGAAATTTGATTCTAAATTGATACATGGAAATCCAAAGAAGCACAAGTGACTAAGACAATATTAAAGAAGGAAAACAAAGCTAAAGGACTCACATAACTTGTTATCAAGTCTTATTTTAAATTATGTTCATTGGGAAATTATGGTATAAGGTACAGGAATTACAAATAGAGAAATGGAACAATTGTTGGGTCAACTAGATATCCAGATGTAAAATATAAAACTTGAACCCTACTTCACATTCTATGCAAAAATCAATTCCACACAGATTGGCAAACTAAATGTTAAAAGTAAAATAATAAAACTTCTAGGGAAAAAGTTATGATGATGGGTAAATCAAAGATTTCTTAAGGATGATACAAAAATCTATACCCACAAGGAAAGAATTATAAATAAAACATTAAAACAAAGAACTTATCTTCATTAAAGTCAACATTAAGAGAGTTAAAAACCAGCCCTCAGAGTGGGAGAGGATACTAACAATGCAAATACCTACCAAAGGGTTTCTAGGCAAAGCATATTAAGAGTTCCTACTAATTAGTAAGAAAAAGTCAGATAATTAAACAGACAGATGGGTAAAAGACTTAAACGGTCATTATCCAAAGAGGATATAGAAACAGCCTATAAGTGTATGAATATCAATAAGTGCTCAACATCATTAGTAATCAAGAAACATGCCCACCAGATTCCCTGAAATAAAAAGACTCAAAATACCAAGTGTTAACAAGTGTGTGGAGAATTTAGAATTTTCTTTAACTGCTGGGGTGAGTGTAAATTGGTACAAAAGCTTTAGGAAACTGTACAGTAGTATCTACTAAAGTTGAACAATTTATAACTTGTGACATGACATTTCTACTCTTACATATACCCCCAACAGAAATTCATTCACGTGTTCAATAAAAACATGCTCTGAAGTATTCCTAGCAGCACTACTTATAATAGACACACATATACACACACACACAAACGTGGAAACAAGCCAAATGTCTGTCAAGAATAGAATCAATAATTAAGTTGTACTTCAGTCAAATACATACTATATGGCAATGGGGACCAGTCTGTGTGTGTTATGGGTAACAAATAAACCACACAAATGAAACTTTGAACAAACTGAACCAGACAAAAGAAGGCATATCATGTGTTTGATTCTATTTATAAAAAGTTTAGGAGCGAAATTGATCTATGGAATTAGAAGTCAGGACAGTGGTTACATTTTAGAAGTTAGTAATCAGAAGAATTGTGAAGATGGCTTTTGGAGTGTCGCTGGTTTTCTGTTTACTGACCTGTGTGATGGTTGCTTGTTTGTGTTCACTTGGTGAGAATTTATTCAACTACAGCATCTACTAATTGTGCAAAATTCTATGTGTATGTTAACCTCAATGAAATTTTAATTAAAAAAAATCAACTTGGAAAGCAGAAACCCCTTTGTTATTCATAATTGTAAAACATCAAGAGGAATATTCTGGCAGATGGGTCCTTGTGGGGCCAATGAAAGTTAGCAAATAAGTGAATGGAGAACTAGAGTATACGTAAATATGGTGGGTAGAAAGTGCCAATATTGAAAACAGATTCAAACCTCCCCCTTTCCTGAAATTTCTTAACAGACCTCCACTTTCTATATAACACAAAATATGGAGGAGAGTGTCTGTGTGGTTATAAATCTTATCTATACTCAGTTCAGTAACTCTCTAGATCAACTTCTACTTAATGTCCTGTAAAGTTTATTATTGAACTGAAGGAAAAGAAAAGGATCTCTGGAAATTCCCAGTTGGAAGAGGAACTATATTTGAACTACATAATTCAGAGTAGCAGATGCTAAAAACAGCAAGGATGAGTGACTGTTTGCAAACATATTTGTGTTTTGAGACAATATATTTATAGGAATCTCTATCGTGACTTCTATTTCAGTCAATAGAGTGATTTTCACAAAATATTTCAATCACTAGATAAATTAAGTCAGTACTCCTAGTTGGTGTCAATATACCCTAAGGACACAATTACATTTATCAAATGTTTTTACAGAAAGAAGTTATGGGGAAAGTTTTTAAAATATATTTTCTTTCCACAAATTAGGCATTTGTTTCTCAAAAGCAACCTAATGTTTACATTTGACAAACAATGAATAGATACATTTTCATGGCAGGACAAGTACTAGTTTTAAGATAAAAGAGTAATGCAAGATGATAAAACATTCAAGACAAACAAATCACAGAGGTTCTGATTACGCAATCTGACCATTAAGAAAAAAAATGGAGAAAGCACACTAGCTACATGTCAAATAGGCACCCTGCTGACCAAATGGCCTTTAAGCTTTTCACTACAGAATAAATTATTTAAGCCTTTTGAATTATGCTATTATAGTAATTATTAAACATGTATCTTGGAATTTGACTTCAAAGCAGTCACTTAATTTTGCTGGTATCTTAGCAAACTCCATATTATAAAAACCTAGGTGATTGGGCAAAGAAGATTGACCTTTTCACCCTTTGCTACATGGAGAATTGGTGAGCTTTCTTTCTGGAATACTTAAGTGTTCAGTGAGGAGGAAATGCTCCTGGAAAACAGGATTTTTTTTCCTAGCTTTCTAACATTATGCAAGAAAAAGAAGGCGTAGCTCTTGGCTAGTGAATGATAAACCAATAGGGGAAAAAACTCACAATTAATTATTAAGTATCAGATAGTTCTCACAAAGACCCTCTGAGGGCACCATTATTATCCTATTTGACAAGTTGTCACTAAATGCCAGGTCTTGGAGGAACATTGCTCCATTTCCTGCACTGTGCTCAGGCCATCTTTCTGTCTCTGTATTAAATAAACTTCTAAACCCACCAGCAAAATAAAGACAGTCCAGTATATTCAAAATTATTTTTACAGTGTTGTTACTTAATTCAAGTGGCTTGGGCCATTTCTTGAAGGTAGACCTATTACAGTGTGGTGGAGAAAGTCCTGAACTTTGAGTCAGTTCACCAGGGTTCTAGACCCATTTTTAGTGTGTAGCCTTGCAGAAGTCAATAGTATCTCTATGCCTCAGTATTGCCCATTGGTAAAATGAGATGGTTGGATTCAATGAATGGTTTTTGAACTGTCTGATGTTCTATGAGTTACACAGAGTTGGCTCAGAGATTACCATGGAGTAGGATTATGTGGTTGACCGAATTTATATTCTAAATTCTTCATTCTCCTGGAACAAAATATATACACCTTTGCAGAGGTCTGTTCTTTCCTGCACGTTGATCCTGGGCTTGGCCCATGTGAATTGTTTTGGTTAATGAGATATTAGCAGACATGATGTGCTCAGAGGCTTGAAATGTGTCTGGGGTAGAGCTTGCCCTCTTAAACTGTATAATCTGCCATAAGAATAGCTGCTCCCTGGTATTTCCTACCCCTTTACCTTGGGTTCCACATGAGACATGTGGAAAGAGCAGACCTGAGCACAACCTACAAGGTGGAGCCCAGATGACAGTCTGAAGGAGAGACGCTCAGATAAGCACAGACTAAATAAGCAGCATGAGAACAAATGCTTGTTAGTGTAAGCTACTGCGATTGCGGGGTTTCATAGCCAAAACTGTGTAAGAAAGAGCATTCGGGATAGACATTGTTTGAGAGGCTCCGGAACCCTCACTGTGGTTTCAGCTCTGTTCATATGTTGAGCAGCCTTATGCCATTTCACGTGAAGAATAGGGTGCCCAGTGAAAAGTTTAGAAAACATTGAAGGAGATGATAACTTATGTACCTTTGAGAAATGAGATTTCATAATTCAAAGGCTATTTTTAAATAAAAATAATACAATAACTATTAGAAAATGTATATAAGACCAACTACTCTTCCTCCATAAATGAGCCCATCAGGAAATAAACATGCATCAAAATATTTCCACATAATGAGGATTTCAAGGTAGTGAAACATTTCAGCAGCTACCGAGATGACATTTTATCATGTTTTAGTAAACAAAATTATGGCATAAAGTACAATAAATAAAGTAGAAATTGATGGTAATTTAAATAATATATTTCTTTTTTGGAAAGCTATGAACATTATGTTCTTAATTATTGCCTCAGCCCAGTGGGGAGAGGGTTATCAGATTGTTATTGTTATTTTTACTTTATGCATCAGAAATGGACACTAACTGTCCCAGAGGTGTTTAGATAGCCTTTCTGCATCTCTGAAGGTTCAACAGTGCCTCCAATGCAGATGATGTTGCATCATCAGCTGTAAAGAACCAGGAATTAGACTCAGGGGTCCCAGTTTCCACACCTACAGCTGCCCCATAACTACTTGTTGACCCAGTCAATTCATTGGATCTCCCCTTACCTGTGTCCTTACCTGGAAGTGAGGCACCTGCCCCAGAGCACCTTTTAACATGCTTGTGATTTCCAACATCCTTAATTATTTGTGGTGATGACATTAAATGGTGTCAGAGAGAGTAATGTCAGTCTGGCCTAAGATTCATACGAAAAGTTCAGAAAAGAAGAAACTCAGACATCGCGGTATTGCTAGATAGAGTAAGGGTCACAGAGAAAGATAATGTCTGACCCACCCTGAAACCCACACATAGTCACACCATAATGTCTCTATGTTCTCCAGGGCGAGGACATTGCTGGTGGAAAGTTTGAGCAACTTGAAGCTACACTCTCAAAATCAAGAACCACCTGACTTAATCCCAGGTAGACAGTGCTCACTGGGCAAATCTGGTCAGCAATCACTCATAGCATGTATTCTATAACAGAGGTCAAAAAAACTGATGGCCCATGCAAGCATTGTCTTTGGATTGCATGGTGTTTAAAGATATGAATTTGCTGCTAACATTTAAAAACCAGGAATTTTCCCCAAAAATTCATATTCATGGTTTCTATGGAAACCTGGAAGATTTGGCTACTGCTGTGTCTGTATTCTGATGCAGCCACAACTGGACAGAGGTGAGAAGGACCTGCTCCCTATAGAGGGGCCTGTGGTTCCTGGTTGTCAACAACTTTGCTGTTTGTCTCCCATGCATTCCGGGCACTTGCCTGGCCCCCATTTGTGAGCTCTGTGAGAGACCCAAAAATACCAGGGGTTTGGCCTGCGAGCTTCCAAAGGACACACCTGTGAAGCAGAACCAGTGCTGTGGGCCTTGTGCTGGGAATACGTATTTTAGAGCTCCAGCGGAGCCTACATATATTGCAGAAGAAATATTCATAAACATTGAGTGCCCCAGTTTAAAAACACTAAAACACAGGTTCATTTCCCAAATCGAAAAAGAGTTTGCTAACTGGGCTCATTTTGCTTTTAGCCTACAATCCTTTTGTTATTACAGAAGTCCAGCTTGCCCTGAAGGCCACTTTAATGTAATGGAAGTAACAGGAGTTTTCTGAGATTGTCTAAGTGGTGGTCAGGAAGAATTTTCAGTTTCCTCCTCAGCTCTGTCCCTGGCTGTGTCACGAGGAATCATGGGTACTATGACTTCCAGCAAGGAGCAGTTGGTTCTAGCTGTTAAATCTTTGTTTTCCCCTCTAAGCGCTAGTGGTTCTCAAATTTTAGCTGTACCAGAACCGCCTACAGAGCTTGTGAAAACACAGATTGCAGGGCCCCATCCCCAGAGCTCCTGATTCAGTAGGTCTCAGGTGGGGATAGAGAGTGTGCATTCTTAAAAATTCCCAGTTGATGGTGACACTGCTGGTCCCCAAAGGATGCTTTGAGAATCAAACAGGATGACCCTGGGCAGGTAACTACCTATCTGGCTTCGCTCCTTCATTTGTAAAACAAGGGTGGGGTTTAATCCCTTCTGAAGCATTTTTCTTTTTTTCTATCAAAGAACAGTGACAAATTATTCTAAAAATAGTTTTGTTTCCTTGCACCATAACCTCAATGTAATTGTGGTTCTTTTCTTTGTGGACATGCAATGAGTTTAACACTAACCTGAGGAAAGGCAAAAAAGTTATTTGGAAAAACGTGTTGTTGTTCCCTTAGCATTTCCACAAAGTATCCCTCCTGAGAAAAAGCATTCTCATTCTCTTTTCCACTGTGCTTTTTTAGAAGGTGAAGGAGGGTAGGGAAGTTCTAGATCTACATTCATTTAGAAAGTTTGATAAAAATTATCACTGATAATAATTTTATTTATCTTTGGCCTTAAATTATGAGCCAAAAAAATCAAATCATATGATTAAGAAAAAACAGAGCGAGACATCCACTGCTCCCTAATTAATGAACTTACTGTGTTTTCAGCACAAGGACTCCACATTTTAAAAGGTGATTCTGAGTGAACTTCAATGATTGATCATTTCCTATTATCTTCCCTGTGCTAACTAATGAGGCCCAGTGACTGTTATTGAGATGTCAATACAATTGGATCCCGTCAAAATAAACTTCATTTGACTCATATTTTACCTTCAGGGTCACCAGTCAGAGACTGATGAGTAAGTTAGTAGAAGCTGGCCTTTCTCAGAAATAATTTCCTAATAACCATAAATATGTTCCAGGCTCTAGGCATCTAAATCCAAATGCCACTTCTTATTATTAGTGGAAACACTACTATGTGATTTGTTCACTGAAGGGACCTTTGTAGTCCCCTCTATATTTTCCTTCATGTGATAAATAAATAAAATATGCGCGCACACGCGCGCGCGCGCGCACACACACACACACACACACACACACACACACACACATCTAAAATTATACATCTACATTCCAAATCACTGAATATGTATAAATACATATGCGTACTTTTATCAAGACACAACATATATTTAATGTGCTGATCTTAAGTACATAGCTTGATGATTTTTTACACATATAAACATTCGAGTACCCACCATCAGATCAGGATACAGAGTATTTCCATAACCCTATACCCAAGTCAATATTCACAACTCCCCTCCCCCCAACCCAAGTAACCGCTATTCTTTCACTATCAATTAGTCTTGCTTGTTCTTTAAATTCATATAAATGATGTTAGACAGTATGTACTCTCTTGCTTCTGGTTTCTGTCACACAGCCTAGTAATGTCTGTGAGGTTGATCCATGCTGTATCAGTAATGTGCTCCTTTCATTACCATGCTGTATTCATATACCACAATTTCTCTGTCTGTGTTTACACTGATGGACTTGGGTTCACTACCAGTTGCAGAGAGTTAAGATTACACCTCCACAAATGTTCCCATACTTGTCTTTCAAGCACCTTTATGGCTCTCTGTCCTCCATCTGACCCCCCCCTAAGTGAACACTGGTAAAATGACTTATTCAGAAGCCCTTCTGTATTTTCTAGTTTTTATCAAGCCTGCATGTGGCTGTGACATGATGTTCGTTTACATCTATTCATAAGCAAGCTTTGGGGGAAAAATTTGAAAGGAGAGCTGGGTCACCTGTGAGAATCCCAACATGTCACTATTCAAGTCCCTACAACTATTCTAGACTGATGCATCTGGAGCAGTTTCATGATAAAATAATCTGGGCATCACAAGAGACGTCAAAGACCCAGCCAAGTTCAGCATCTTTAGGCAAGTATGGCATTATATTTACAATTAAGACCCAGAGAGGTTTAGTGACTTTTTCAAAGTCACACAGCTAGTAGGAGACCTTTGTAGTGATCCTAGGGCCTAGTAGAATTGGGATTACAAATCAAGTCTTTGTGTTGTTCAGGTCACTCTGCACTAAGGAGCCTGGCCAAGGAGGTGAGAGTGAGGGTGGGAATGAACCAGTTATCGCAAGTTAAATACGAACTGGGGGATTCAGGCAGCTCATGCAATGAGTGCTCCTCACTCTGGTGGACATAGTTGGTGACTCCTGGCAGAAGAGGATTTGCCAGGCCCTAATCATTGATGGAGGAGGTGGAACGATTTCCTGGGTAAAGCAATCAGAGGAATAGCTCTGGATGCTGAAAGAAGCAGTCAGCTCCCTTCAGGGTCAGACGTCTTGCTTTCCACCCTGCACTGCAAATCAGAAAGCATTCTTTTCAGGGAAAGAGAGCAGCGAAACTAGCTGGTGTTGAAAAGGGCCCAAGACTGATGTGTTTATATAATCAGCCCACGATAGCACCAGCACTTCCAATTAAAGCCAGTCCCTTCTTCCAGACACCCTGTGGGGCTGCCTGTTACTCTTACGTGAGTTATTTCCCTTGGCTGCTCTGTTCTCAATACTCAGTGGCATGGGGATAAACAAATTCAGAACAGGTGAGGAAGCAGGAACATGATATTACTTCCTTCTCCCACCTGCCATGTGGGGGCTGAGTAGGGATTAGAAAGGGCTGTCGTTGGGTCTTACTGGGAACAATAGTTCAGTTCTTATTAAGTGAATCCCTCTTGTCTTCCTGCTGATAGACTCTCATTCCAGGGTTTGCAACAGAGACTAGAAATAAACCAAGTCAGACAGAGAACAGAGGGACCAGCAGAAATGAACTCAGCTCCTCTCAGTTCTGTAATTACTCCACAAGTCCCTCCTCTCCATTTTAATGGAATAAATTCAGCAAGTGTTTACAGGACACCTATTAGGCTCCATGGATACAAAGATAAGCCGCAATCTCTGTCATCAAATTCCTATTTAGAAGAATAATTGGAAGAAATGCAGCTTTGGTTTCTTTATTTAATAATAGATGTTGAATTTCTACACTCTTCCAAACACTGTGCTAGGTTCTCAGCATGCCTGTATGAATAATGTGGGCCTCATTGTCTAGAACAGCAAAAACAAGAGGCAGAACCGTAGAATAATAACAGTAGTAAAACCTTATTCTACAAATAGTAGCCCTACTCTGTGTTGGACACTGGGCATACAATGATGAACAAAACACAAAACGAAATTTTTTATGTTCTCCGGGGGGTAGGGAGAAGGGGAGGACAAATAAACAAGAATGTTATTGATTTTGCTAAGTGCTGTAAAACAGAGCACCAATAAACATTATTAACAATGAATACACAAATAATAATCATCAAAAACAACCGTCAGTAACTAAATCGCTACATGCCCAACTCTGGGCCTTTAATATATTTTCTTTAATTTGCAAAATAAACACTCTGAGCTAGTTTTACACCAAATTTTCAGAGGACAAAAATAAGTTTCAGAGAGGTGAGGAGCTTTCCCAAGGTCACGCAGCACTGCAGCAGCAGAGTCAGAGATTTGAACACAGGCCCCTCCGCCTCCAAAGTCAGAGCTCTTAACCTCAACACTGTAAAAGTGCTTTGAATATTCAGTGGAGGGAATGGGAGGGGAGGGGTGGGGGGGAACCACATCTGGTTGGAAGTAGGATTTGAAAACGCTTCCTGGGGGAGAAGCGCTTTGCAGCAAACCTTGATGGATCACCTCTAACACAGGCAGTTCGGAGGCAACTCACCCAGCGGAACCAAGTGTTTCCAATCTCCCTGGTTATCAACACTTAACAAGGGACTGAATCGTTATTTTATAGAGGCTTTTTAGTCTTAATTAAACTTGAACATCTTTATATGCAGCTTCAGCCACTGTCCTGCCCTCAGGTACAAGTACAAAGAAGACAAATAAGAAAATAAGACCGGATGACTGATTCAAACCCTTCTGTCTATGTTTCAGGTGGGTAGTGGGGAGAGATTTGTTCCACGAAGTCAATCAGGGACCCAGACTTCTCCCATGTTGTTGAAATCCTGAGGCATTTAAAAGACATATTAATAATTGACTGGTTTCCAAAACAAGGCCAAGTGGATAAACTAGCCAATTTCTAAAACGTTCTTGCTCAGGTAGGACAAATTTCAGAGACATTCAGCCCCTAAGAAGGGTTTACAAAGTGAGCTCACTGATCCCAGGTTGTTCTAGTCTATAAAAAAAGACACCGATATTAGTGGCCTATGACAGTTACCAATAGGTCCCTTTAGCCTATGAAGAACTTAGCTCCTTAAAAGTTTTTACCTTGCTTATCTAAATCTTCAAGAGCGCAACTAACCACAAGAGGAGAAACAGTGAGGCATGGTGGGATGGGCAGTTCCCTTTCCTACAACCTGCTGGCCGCCTGCATCCCTGTAATCAACCTGTGACCCAACCCAAAGCCTGAGTTGCCGTAAGACCTTCTATATGGAATCCAATTGTTATACAGGCTTTGAACACTTGACCATTCTATGGCATCGTCTACTACTCACTCAAGTATCAGAGCTATGAATGCAGATGACAGCAACTAATTCCCTGGGAAATTACAGAGAAAAAGGAAATATGATGGAACATGTGATACCTCACAGAGAGGGGAGAAGGCAGGAGACTGAGCCTCGAAGCAAGGACTGAGATAAAACACTTGCAGGAGCTACTGGGAAGCCTCAGCCTGGAACTGCTGCTGCTTTGGGAACACCCAAAGTGTTTGTCCTCATGCACTTCTACTGAAGATGATAATGGCAGGAGAGAAGAGGGTATCTGGCTTTGCTTAGAATAAGTGTCTTCTGCAGGGCTGGGAATAGCTAAACAATCCAGCAGGGTAGCTCCCCATAAGAAAATCAGACACTATTAGGAAATGAGAAAATGAGAGAAATGAACATAGGCAGCAAAGCAACATCAAACATCCACCATGTTCTCTTTAGTGAAGTACCTCACCCCCCATGGTATAACATCATCTTGATTTTTCTCTTACTTCATCATCCTTGTTTCCTTTGCTTCTAGATTATAAGATTCTTGGGGATGGGCAATGTATTTTACTCAATTTTGTATTCTCTAGCACCCAGCACACTGCCTGGAATACAGCAAGCACTCAATCGTTGGTTGAATAAACGAGTGAGTAAATGAATTTCTGCCAAATGTAGCCGCCACCTGTAAAGAATTTAAACTATCAAGGTTGATTAAAGTTTAGGTATAGAAAAACAAGTCCAAGCGAGTGATATAGCTGACTGAAATATGCACAGCCTACAACTCAGGTGAAGGGGAAAGAGACGACCTTGACAGTGGGGGAGGTGATGCTCTCAGGAACATCACACAGGGCTTGACAGCCTTGAAGATCAGTGGTGGCCAAAGTACAGAGACCTTTCCAGAGGCCTGGGCAAAGTGATGGAGGCGTAGACAATGTTATTGGGCACAAAACTGCGAGTGATTTGGCTCAGCAGAAGTTGAAGATGCAGAAAAGGAGATGGAGAGAAATGAAACAGAGAAGTCAGATTCTAGAGGCTGTGGATGGCAAGTTAAGGAGTTGGAATTTAATCCTTCTCAGCAGGGGAGTAACCCAATCCCATTTGCATGTTAGACAACAAAACCTGAGAGGAGCCAGACTGGAAGGGCGGGGCAATAAGATCCTTATTATTAGTGGGTTGGGTACACATCCCCATGTTCTCCCAGATAGCTTGCTGCTCCCTGCACCTGACAAGCTCTTCCTAGCTGCCCCTTTTACCTATTTGAAGTCAGCATTAAAAAAAAAAAAAGTTTTATAAGATTTTAATTATGTGAGCCATATAAATACATATACACCTAAGGATTATATCTTCTTTAAACATATGCCCAATCCTAGGTGTCTCCCCAAAAGAACATGCTTCCAACAGTTGGGTATGTATCCTCCTATTTTTTCTATGTATCGTCATTTAGATGCATATGGTTTTATGTGTTTTTTAAACATAAGCTGTATCATATTGTATGTGACTTTATTTGACATCATGTCTTGGATGTTTTTCAGTGTTTCTAACGTAGAGTGATCTGATTATTTTCATACCCACAGAGGATCCTGTAGTAAGACTACATGTTAGATAATTCCCTTACGTTATTCTCAGTTTGCACTATTGCAGCCACTGCTGTAGTTAAGTGTGTGAATACTCCCAGGGTAGCCTCTAAGAAGGGCTACTGATCAATGGAAAATTCTGCCCATATAGAATTCTAATAGATTTTGCCAAATTATTCTCATGAGTGACTGTACCAGTTTACACTCCCATCAAATATTGTATGTGAGTTGCCTTGTTGAATTCTATCAATTACTGCTCCTCCTCTGTGAATCAATCTTTTCCTCCCACCCACCCCTTTGAACAGTTGCAACACTTCTTTTCTCTACTACTCGTCTGACAACTAATGAATCCTGTCTTATAGTCTACTTATTTTATATGTTTTTGTCTTCTTTCCCCAAACAGACTGTAAATGTATCCAGAATATGAGCCTTCTTCTATTCATGTTTATATCTTCCAGTGTCCATGTTACCAAAAATAGAACCGACTCAGTAGTTATGGGGTGACATTTTGAAAACAGAAACCCACCCGGCTTCCTGAATCATAGGAAACTTTATAGAACTCGGAATGCCTGCTGGCATCACAAGGGTTGACATGGTATTACTGCCATCACGCTTCAAGGGGATAAAGATTCGCAATAGTTTAAATGAAACAAACCCTTCTCTTTGCTATCAGGATTTCTGTTTATTACTCTTTCCAGTCATACCTTCTTCCTTCTCTGCTTCTGCCAATGGGATAGTAATTACTAGAACAATAATACTAGATTTTTAATAACTGGGCAATAAACAGCCCCTTGCCTGTGTGGCCTGTCAAACTCAGGCTTGTAAAACTAAATGAGGTGTTCCCCTTTCTAAATCTATGTCCTTAAAGCGAACTCCATTTCTGAGACCTGACTTGGCCCATTGGTAAAATATGGCCTGATGAATGCACCAAGCTTCCCAATCACATTAGTGTCTCCGCCTGCTGTGAAAAGAAGTTAAATGAAGTAGAGAGGCTCTCTCCCTTTCCCCAGGGTGGTGGAAAGTGACAGCATCCTAAGAATTGTAGCATTCACAATCTTCCCAGTTCAGGGACCTCCCATCACCATTGTTCAAATGCCACTGTATAGTATCAAGAGAGGAATGTTACCCCTGTGAAGCCAGGGTAAAGATCAATGTAACATTTCACGCTCACCTCAAAGGAAGACACTTGCACCCAGTTTATATAGATCACAGAAACCTCTTCTTCCACCTGTACAGCCACCTGCATGGGGCAGGGGCGGAGGGCAGGGTGAGGAGGGAGTGGGCATCTGATGTATCTTTTCCAACACCATATATCTTGTATTGCACAGTAGTACAATGCACCTTCTGCAATTACTGAGCACTTGTTAGCACCAAAATTGATAATTTTTTTTAATGAGGCCAGTATGCCTCACTTTCAAATACCAGATTTTAGATATAAGAACTTATCTGAAATCCTATATACCCGGCTCTGATAGTATTTCCATCTGGGTTCCAGTTTTCTCATCCCCTCTCTAAGTACCACTGAATCCATGATACCTCCTTCTGAAGGCTTCCACAATTCATTCGCTGTGCATTTTACTTGCACTGCTAGTACAAGACACTCTAGTCTACTTTACAATGAATTACAAACATGTATTAATTCCCTTATTAAAATATAAGTGTTTTGAGTTCAGAGATAGCTTCATTCCTCCTTATATCCCCCCACCTAGCAGAGCTCCTGCACATAACTGGTGGTGATGTTTTTTTTTCCATTTGCTCAAGAGCCTTTTATTTCTGAATGTGGTGGTCCCTAAGATGTGAAAACCAGGTTCACTGGCCAGTATCTGGTCCTTTGAGGTTGAAGTCCCATCACTTCCCATAGTTTTTAATATCATACTTGAACACAGCACTAGTAGCCTGAGTAATTATGTTTCTTTATTTCTGTCCTCAGAGTTAGGACTTTGGAACATAGCATGCTAGTGTATATCAATCTTCATGGAAATTTATGCAAAGGCATCCCTTGTCATGCTAGGTAGGGAAAAGCTGGGTGCTTAGTTATCTGTCTGATAGCTGATAAGTTAGCCTACTCAAGCAGCTGTAAATAGTGTGAAGAAAACAGCTAGAGACTAGCCTTTTTTAGATTTGGCAGGGTAAGAACAAAAATGGTAGGCACAAATCCATAGAGGACTGACAGTTTTTCTCCTCTGGGCTGCTGTGGGGATTCAGGCTAACTTTCTGAAGTTTTACCTATGAGCTTCTGAGCATGAGCATTGTACATCTGCTCCATGATTCTTAAAAGATTTCTAGGCCAGAAAACAAAACAAAACATGATGATTGAGTGCATAAAGAAAGCATCCATTAATGTCACTGCTATATTTCTGTCACTGATGTGATCTCTAAGACACCAGTTATAAAAGAAGAGAAAGAGCTCTTGGAAATTTTATTTGGATCTAAGTGTGCAAATCTTTCCAAGAGGCTAGGGTCAAAGAACTTGAGATTCAGAAGGCGCACTGACAAACTTGCCTCTTGCAATTCTGCCCAAGGCAGGCATCACTAATCAATCACGGCATAAGCTTTCTTCTGCACCCCACTACAGGCAGTTGTTGATGGAAGGTATTATTTGCCATGCTGAAATTAGGTCAAAGAGCCTATTGCAGAACAGACATAAAATATAATCCTGGTTTTAATTGAACATTCAGTTGCATTCAACAAACTCTGAGTTTTTCACTGTTCGCTGGGGAATTTAAGGTTGAATAAAACATGCTCCCTGAATTCAGTGGTATCACAGTCTAAAAGAGAAGACAGGTTCTAAAATAATTCAGTTCAATACCATAGAACAAATAATTTATTTCAGTACCAGAATCACTAAAGTAGGGTGCTTAGTTAAGTCTATGGTGGGGATGGTTATAGAACATCTATCATAGCCATGAGCAGGGAAGAGCTGAGCACAAAAGAGAAGGAAAGGTATTCAAGTAGAAGGAAACAGCGTGAGCACAGCACTGATTGTGCAGCAGCATGGTGTGTGTGTGTGTGTGTGTTTTGCATCAATGGAAGGCATAACATAAAAATCTCAATGTTTCTAGAGAGAAAAGTCTGACATGGGGATTTGCTATCAATAAGGTTGGAGAGATAACCAGGGTAAGTTTAGGTAGGCCCGATGAGAAATTTAACTTTATTCTCCATATATCACCTTGAAAAACTGTGAAGCTACATGGAAGGATTTTAAGAATGAATAGATGATTAGATAGATAGGTAGGTAGATAGATAGATAGATGATAGATAGATAGATAGATAGATAGATAGATAGATAGATAGAAAGGAAGGAAGGAAGACTTGGAAATTATATATTTAAAAGGCAAATTAGAAGGACTTGAGTTGCAGATTGAAACGGAGGAGTGGAAAAGGTAGTAGGAAGAATCAGCTAAACTTAACTGCACTTATAGCCCAACTAAGAGACTCCCCAATAGCCATCCATAATACAAGCTGACCAAAGTACCACCCAACCTTCTTCCTCTGGCCTAAAACCATCTCCATTAGAATCAGTGCTTTAGATAAAACAATAGGAGGCTATGGTCTAAATGAGCATATTACATCTGGAGGAACAGTGAACTGGCTTTGAAAGAGAGAGGCAAGAAGTTGCAATTCCTTCCTATTTCCTGAAGTTGTCATAGGCCTAAACATGCTGTAGAACCGGTCCTGGGAGCATGAGAGTGACTAAAGTCAAATACTGGATGTCCCAATGGACAGAGTACTTTTTCCTGCTGAAACAGGACACGGCATGCTGCTGCTGACAGTGATACACCTGGAAAATGATACAGATGGACTAAGAGAAAGGATTCTCCTCTACCACCCAGTCTCTTTTGTAACTATCTCTGGATTCTAAGTCTGGTGCAAGGGCGTCTGATTATCAAGCTTATGTCACATGTCTGAGTCCTTCCTAAAGGAGTGTGACCAGAGTCTCCAATTTTATTTTTCTATAGTGAGAAGTGGGCTCTGTAATATTCCAATCATAATAAGGAGGATAAGACACAAAGCAGTGAGAGAGCAAGAGTGAGAGAGAGAGAGAGATGTGAAAAGAGAGAAAGAAGGAAAGAAGGGATGAAGGAAAGAAAGAAAACAAAAACATCCACTAGATTTTTACTAGAGACAATAGACAATATTAATCCTTTGAAGAATGATAGGAAATAGTAAATCATTTTTACAAAAAGCGACATAGAACTTCAAATTCCTACTCAGATTAATATAGAAGCTAGCCGAGAAAAGCTAAGAGGGCTACTATTGGGTTGTCAGAAAAGTCATGATGCATTTTTGCAACGAAAAACATAGAAAAAAATATGTCATGACTTTTCCGACAACCCAATAATACATCATAGTAGTAGAACACTGTGTGTGTGTTTTGTTTTGTTTTGTTTTTTTCCTGATTCCTGTAGAGCTTGCTAGAGTCTGGAGAAGATGTCACTATTTAAATGTAGAGTGGGCTCACTAGAAAGCTCTTTGCGTGAGAGGATGAAGGAAGAGTGATGCAGTCAAGACCCTTGGAGGACAACTTCCCATCCTTCAGTATCCTCTGAAGCCTTTGTTCCTGCTATCCAAGACAACTTCTTCCTGTCCCTCCTCCTCCTCTTTCTACTGCAAGACAAGTTCTATTATCTAAGCACTGTTAAAACATAATGACTACATATAAGGCATGCATGATGAATATCCAAACAGTCTTCAAAGGTATGTAGATTTTTTTCCTCTCATCTGCATGTTCCAGGAAGAAGTTTACAGCCCAATTTCCTATCCACCTTCAAGGAACAGAGCTAAGACCGGGAGAACTGAAAGCTTCTCCAATGTGATCTACTAGATGAAGGCTTGTCCAAAATGAAAACATCAAAGGATGCATTTCTTATTTCTGCATAAGTTCTGAAACAACATGCCAGCTTTATAATCAGTACTTTCAAGTAAGTTACAACCTTGCAAAAGTCCTTTACATTCAGCTAAATTTCCCTCCTTACTTCTCTCTCTGGCTCCTGCTGCACAATTTGTTCCTCCCTGTGGCTAGTAATTCAAAGACAAACCCAAACTGAAATTGATCATAAGGAGTAGTTAGTGCTCCCTTTCTTCTGATTATTGATGCAGAGAGCTCTTTCTCTGTATAGAAATTCCCTTCCTATGACAATCAAAATGTCCTTTTGACTTACTCCATTGAGTTTGTCCCCTAAAAAGTTGTGGTTGACCCTCAGCCCAGCTGTCCAAAAAGCAGTTGCCGCCCATTTAAAGAAAAAATAAGGAGGAAGGAATAATGAAGATAATGGGTCAATCTAGAACTAGTGAAGGACTGATCCTACCAGTAAGCTGTAGGAGATAAAAGCTTATTTCTCTTTCTCTCTAACAAAGAAATCAATATATACTTGGTTGAGCCAACAAAGCTACATGTAATTTTTTCCAAATGATTTTTCCCTGCTTTTAAATCAATTCTCTGAATAAATTAAGAAGAGAAAGAGAGAGACATGCCTTGTAATACAGATTTGGGTTTACCTCTCAGAAACAATGAGTTAGATGGTTGAAAATTTCCCTTTCTTCCAGGTAAGTTTAAGGACCAAATATACAACTTATTTAGGATGTTTTTAGCAGCAAATAATAGGAACTCTGCCTCAAACTAGTTTAAGTGCTAAAACTTTTGTTCTCTAACATAGAAAGAAATCCCAAGATAGTATGGGCCTCAGGGCTGTCTGATGCAGAAAGTCAAGGACCCAGGGTTTTGCCTTCTAGTCTACCATACCTGGAGATAGTTTCATTTTCAGGATGGTAGCAAGGTAGCTGTTCAAGGTAATTAATGTAGACATGACATAATCGAGGGAAAGGGCATGTTTTCTGGTGGTCATCTAGACAATGTGAAGAAACTTTTGTTAGACATTTCTCCATAGAATTTTCTTTATTTATTAAAGTCAGAACTGGGTCACATACCTACCCTGAACCCTGAGACTAAGTGGTTCACAAATTAGACAATAATACCATGGGACATTTTTTGGTTGTCACAATGACTGGACAACTCTTAATATTTAGTAGGAAATATCTAGACTGCTAAATGCCCAGCCATGTATGGACAGCCCTGCACAAGGAAGAATGTCAAAGAACCCTTTTTGAGAAACATTGTCCTTAAACTAATCAGGCATTCTTTGGACCAAACACTGGTTTCAGCTTTCCCTTAGGCATTTGACTTCAGGGAGGAAGGGTGGACACCTGAACAAAATAAAAAAGAATTTTCCTGTTAAGAAGAAAGAAGTTGGCAATGGATTCTGGGTAGGCATCCAGTAGTGTTCACTATAATATCACCTTCTGATGCTGAGACAAACATCATTTATTTACTTATTATATTGAATTAGTTCACATTTTTAAAAATATACCTAGGAATCCTAGCTGTTTAGAAGACCAATTAAGAGGCTGTTGCAATAACATGGGTTTGAAATTCTATGAATATCAACTAAGGCAGTAGTATAGGAAATGGAGAAAAATGAATGGATTCAAGAGCTGTATTGAATGGAAATCAATAGACCTTGGAAAGTGACTATATTTAAGGAGTTCAGGCAGGGTTATTTCTTGGTTTACGAAAATCTAAAGTTATCCACTGAATCCCAGTCATTCTTTCATAGCCACTGGAAAATGGTATCCAGCCTATGATCTCTTTCTCCACCAATATGCCTGTCAACCTCTCTGATGGCATCAATAACCCCACGCATAGTATATCCATGCCTTGGCCTCTCTATTTATTACTTCTTTATCTCAAATTTTCTTGTCTTCCTCGGCACTTCTTCCACTCATTCCCATGCTTATAACCTACATCTTTTTACCAATAGCTGGACTATTTCCAAAATCAAAATTCTAAACTTTCTATATTTCCACCTTATTCTTTCTGACAACATGATTCTAATAATTATTCAATTCTGCCATCTTCCAGTCTAGTTATTCCACGCTTTTCACTGTCCAATACCCCTCCTCCAAGGTCCTCAATTTCTTCCTTACCTAAGATTCAATGGTCTATCAGTAAAATTAAGCCTCTGCATAAAGCTTTAACTCATTTTCATCTCTCCACAGCCATGATTAAATTCAAATGTCTGCATGTTTTTGATGAAAACAGAAACTGAAAAAGAGTGCCATATGGCTTCTGTGTTCACTCTAAATCTAATTACTATAAGGCCTTTGTCTGATTATGCCTCGATGGTGTCTAAATTGGATAAATGGTACCATCCTCTGCAATAATGCACACACAAGAAGGAAGAGAAAATGGGTGGATGAAGAATTAAAATTTTAACATGTTGAATTTCATGTGTCTTTGGGACATCCACATATAACTATTCATTAGGGGGTTGTATATTGAAGTTAGGTGTGTGAGAGAGAGAAGAGCTGGGAAAAAATTGTTTTTGGGGTCACTATGATGAGATCATTCAGACACACTGATGCCTTAGAGGAAGCTTTCTTGGTTCGATGACAGCTTCTCTTAGCTTAATACTAGAAACAGTTTATTCAGAACAAGCACGTATTAAGCAATTACTACCTTCTCGCCACTCTTCTAGGCACTTGAAATATATGGCTTAAATCACCTTGACTTCATTGAGTTTAACTTCAAGCTGAGAGAGGTGGAGAAAAATAAACATAATAAATCAGTAAATTATTCTGATGAGCAGGTAAATATGTGCTAACATGTGAAAAGTAGAACAGAAATAGGAGATGAGGAATGTGGGGGCAGAGCCGGGTAGGAGTAGGCTGCATTATTAAGTAAGATGGTCAAGATACTTAGCAATGGGGAAAAAGGAGATTTAAAGCAAAGACTTGAAGAAAGAAAATGAAGGAGTTATCTAAGTGGATATTTGGTGAAAGAATGTGCCAAGCGACGAGGTCAGGTAGGCAAAGACACCAAGGTTGGAGTACTCCCAGTGTGTCTGCTGAACGGCAAGGAGGCTGGTGTGGCTGGAGAGAGGAGAGCAATGCAGGGGAAGGGTTATAGGGGAAGTTGCAAAGTGGGGAGACAGATCAGGTAGGACCTTGGGGCACCGCGAGAACTTTAGCTTTTACTCAGGAGAATGATTTCAGAGTTCTGTGTAGAGATGTCAAAAGACCTCATTTATATTTTTAAAAGGATCTTTTTGGCTACTGTGTTGAGAATATGTTTTGTGGCAGCAGGGGTAGAAAATAGGAGACCAGGCAGCAAGTGTGGCAGAAATCCTGGAGAGAGGTGATGATGACGACGGCCAGAATGATAGCCATGCAGGTGGTGAGAATTATTGAGATTCTGAGTATATTTTGGAGACAGGGCCACTGGGTCTTCTCTTGGAAAAATGAGCATAGTGTTTAAGAGAAAAATAGGAGCATAATCACACTAAGGTTTCTGACCTCTCACCTTATAGCTTAAGCAATAGAAAGATAGAATTGTCATCAATTGAAATGGAGACGGTTTGAGTAATTTTAATGCAAAGGTCAGTAGTTCAATTTTGACCATTCTAAGTTTGAGGTGACTCTTAGTCATCAAAAGAATAATGTTGACTAGATGTGGAATGTTCAATTTATAACATAAATTTATAACACAGAATCTATAACAGAGGGGTTGTTGGTATATAGATGGTGTTTCGAGACATAAAGATACCTTTTCTCAGAGTTACAGAAAACAACCAGCCTCGTTATGAATTAGTCAGACCTTACATGCACTGTGTAACTTATAGTCTCTTCACAGGTAGGAAACAAAGGATGCAGACCATGGAAGGGTGCTGCATGTAGCAAAATTGATTTTGATCTCAATTAATGCCAAACTCTTACTTTAGGGGAGATGCTGCAGAGGGTGCAACTTGGACCCCAAATACCGGGCAACATCAAGCCAAATAATATGTGCTCAAGCCCCTCCAAAGACAGCATGGAGTAATAGAAATGATGAAAATAATAATGATAAATAATTAATAATAATAATAATAATAATAATGTAGAGAATTGATGTAGAAGTAATAACTAGCAGTTGTTGAGAATGTACTATGTCAGACATTATAATTAGCACTTTACATTCATTAATTCACTGAATCCTTAGAACAACACTTTAAGGAAAGTATTATCATTATCCCCAATTTACAAATGAAGAAATTAAGGTCCCGGAGAAAGGAAGAAATTTGCCCACTGTAAAAACAATGAACTTGGAAGAAAATTAGTTTTCAAACTCAACTCTCTCAGGAACTGTGTGACCCTGAGTAAGTCAGGCTCTGCTTTGTGTCTCAGTTTTCCTAATTATAAAATGAGGTAGATTTACCTTCAGAGACCTACTTTTATGATGTCTATATATGTTTCAGTCTCCCAAGCCTTAATGTTAGATGTCCTAATGCTGTCTCCAATAACTTATCAAAGTTATCATAGTACATTAGCATAATATCAACATTAGTAACAAGTGAATAAAGGCTTAGTATGAACTAAAGTCTGTGTAGAATGCTCAAATTTTATTTTATTTTATCTTTGCAATCAAGTAATGGAATATGGTGGAAATGGTGCTGTGCTGATTCTCGGTTCAGGTCTTAAATGGCCTGAAAGCTTCCAACTTTCTCCATCTTGGAATGCTTAATCTTGGAATGTTCCTTCTTAGAACTCAGATGCCATGCCACATAGAGAAGAACCAAAGACCTCCTGTCAATAACACAACAACTCTGAGTTCCCAGTGTAGCTTCCAGATAACTCTAGCCTTCCCAGTACCTAAACTGATACCATGTGAAGCACAAAAACACCTAGTTAACCCACAGTATCATGTAATAAATAATTGCTTTAAGCCACGGAGTTTTGGGGCGATTTGTCTCACAACGATCAATAACTGAAGTAGTTGCTACAAATATACTCATTTTCTAGATACAAAAACTGAAGCTTGAGAGTTTAATTAATGGCAGATCACATATCAAGGAAATAATAGAATAAAGATCTGAAGAGAATCCTGTTAAATCAAGTCCATAGTTGAAGACACTTATGCCAAACTGCCTCTCATCTTAATACCAAGTTATCAGCCATGTCTTTCTGTAGCATTTGAACTTGGTTGATATTTTCTCTTATAAAGAAAGCAGCTAAGCTTATATGAACATTACAAAAATCTGTTCTCTTCAATTATTTCTACAATTCTTAAAAGTATTTGACAAATAATGTGGACTAAATGTACTCTGAGCTATTTCACATGAATTACAAATGAAAAGCCAGAAACCTGGAGGAACTTCTTCTCCCACTGGAGTTCTTTAATTTCCTAAAGCCTAAGGCAGTTACAGGCAGCCTTTTAATTCCCTGTCCATCTTGCCAGCAGTGCCTTAGACACCCGTGCATTAAATTACTGCAATATTGCTTTCAACGCTCACTCAACATTTCCAAGTTTTTATCATTGAGAAAAAGGCACCAATACATTATGACTAAATTCCAAGCAGATGTTGCCAAATCCTATTTACCTGATACTTCCCTTTTTATGAAGCTAAAGTAAAATTTGTTCAGCAAATGCAGCCATCAGAAAGGAAAAAAAGAAAAGAAAATGAGCTGATTCGGCAAAAATGAAAATTCTCTGGATTTTACACTGAAACAAGCCAAGGCAGTGATTTAAAGGGACCAACATGTCCTTTCTCTTCATGCTGCACCCCCACATTCACCCCACGCAGAGTACCTAGTGCTTGTCAAAACACGGTTTAAATGAAGATGCAATGGTGTTATTCTCAAGATTGGGGTGAATGGAGAATGTGCTGGAGTATGGGGTAAGAATGGGGAAATACATGTGGTCAAATGTAAACAAGTCATAATTTTTAACAAAATCAGTCAAAGTCCCCATAGGAGCATAGGATGCCCATTTAACATATTATGACTATGGTATCCATCTAGCCTTCTAACTTAACAGTAAAAATTCTGATAGCCAAAATAATAGCCATAATAGTATATGCTCATGCAGTGCTTTATGATTTACAGGGCATTGTTATATAGGACACTTGAGTTGATCCTCATAACAACCCCAGACGAGGTACTATTATTATATGTAAGATCATCAAGTTAATTAACAAACCAGGAGTCAACTCAACACTATATCATAACTTCAGCTGAAATTCTTGACTTCAGGTTTCTTTAGAAAATGAGGTGGTGAGTGATTTTTTTAAATGTTTAATTGATTTTTATGACAACACTTTTCTAATCTGAAATTCTTGTTTGTGTAAAGTATACAATGAGATTTCTATATTAAAAATGACTTTATCCTCCATATAACCACTGAACAATTATCCAAAGAGTCATATTACCTAGTATCTGCCCACTAAGGAAATTACCCACCACTTCTTTCAAAGGAGTCCAGTGTTGCCAAAGAACAAAAATGTGATCTTGGAGATAATGCCAATAATGACCATCGCCATTATACCCACCTCTTGACATCTTCACTTGCAACCATTTTTCCAATCCATTATTAGAGCTTCACATTTTAACTTCAATTAATTTATTTTCATTCGGGTATAATTTAGATCCAGTAAAATTCACAGATCCTAAATGTACACTTCTATCATTCTAGAAAGCTCTCGTGCCGTTTTCCAGGCAACCCTCATCCTAGAAGCAACAACTTTTCTGTTACTTTTCCCCAAATATTTGTTTTGCCTGTTCTAGAACTTTATATAAATGTACTGGTTTTTTGTTTATTTGTTTGTTTGTTTTGCACTTGGTCTCTTTGGCTCAGCATGATGGTTGGAGCCTCATCCACGCTATTGTATATATAACTGCTTGTTCTTTTATATCATCACATAGCATTCCATGTATGAATGCAACACTATTTCTTTATCCTTTACCCTGTCAATGGACATTTGGGCTGTGCTTTTTGTACAGTTTAATTTTCAGCACTAAATTTTCAGTACTTACAATGGGTCTATCAATTAAGAAATCTGGGGCCGGCCGAGTGGCTTGTTGGTTAAGAGCTGGCTTGGGACGCCGGCTCTGAGCAACAGAGCCCCAGTTCGGATCCCACAGATGAGAGCCAGTGACACTGCCCTCTACAGCTAAGATGGTGAACAGCAGCTCGACCTGGAGCGGGGCTGCCATGAGTCACCAGCACCGGCATAGGCTGCAGTGAGGCTGCAGTGGGCTGCCATAAGCTACCGTGTGTGGCCGGCAGCCAGCGTGAGTGGCCAGCAGCTGGTGTGAGCTGCTATGAGCGGCCATCCAGAGGCCGGCGACCGATCTGCCTCGCCCGGGAAGAGCGCAATGATAGTATCAACATGGGCCAGTGAAGCAACATCCTCCACAAATAGACTGAAGAACAAAAGAACAGCAACTTGTCTGTTCCCCTTCCCCTTATTCCCCAGCACTGTTCCCCTCCCCCAATTCCCCAATAAACTCTCTTAAAAAAAATTAAGATTTAAAAAAAAAACAACTGTCAGCGAGTGCACACTTTGTGTGTGAGTGTGTGTGAGTTAAAGTAAATTTACTTTGTGAATCAATGTAAATATATTAAACATTTTGCATTGGAAACGTAAAGTAAATTGGTCTGTTTCCCAGACTTTGGAGTTGTGAGGTAGACAGTAGTACAGACACACGATGCCAAAAAGAGCCTCAGAACTGAGAGGCGTGCTGTCTGGGCTAAATTGTGGGTAGGATCCTTACAAGAAAGAGATGCACATTCAGCTATGTCACTGCAGGGGGGCAAGCTCTGTGCACAGTGCTCTGGTTATTAAAATGCTCTTGTAACACTCAGCAGCGAGATTCTGGCATCATGTGTGTAAACAGATCAGCAGTTCCGATCATTTACAATCCTCCTTTCAACTGCCTCTCCCCCTCTGTCTAAAGCACTTAGGCTCATCATGGTTTGCTAATTAAAGCACAGGACTAAAACCTCGCAGTCTCATTTGTGCAGCTAAGTCGACCTTCAGGGATGCAGCAAATGCGTCAATTAACATTCACTCACATGCATTTATCTAGCACCTACTGTGTGCCAAACATTGCACAGTGACAGCTAAGTTTCCAAACAGGTTGCAGAGAGCAAATGGGGTGCTGTAAGTTAAAGAACTGGGGTTGGTGTCAGAAAGCCTGAGTTTGGGTCCTGCTTTCCCACTTACCCATTCCTGAGATTTAGGGCAATGCACCTCAACTTGGAACCTTGATGATTTATTAATGTATAGGAGGTTCTCATTTTTCTGGTCACAAGCTGAAAACAAATGTATATATCTTCTTTTTTCTACCACCTTGGGTCCCTATTCCTCTGGACGGCAGAAATCTAACTTCAGTGAATTTAGGTAATCTCACTTCGGAGCCTCTGCCAATACAAGATTTCCTATTTCTCCCCAGAGCTGTCGCTGAGTCCCCAGGGTTTACATCATACTCAGAGGGGAACAATGATCAATTAACATTCTTTATCAATTTGCCATTCACTAATTCCCATGTGCTCTTTGACTCTCAATTCCTTCTTTCTTCAGAAAGTCTCCTTATTCTACTTAAGGCCTCTCCAGATCTCTTGGCTTCTGTACCACCTCAGTACTGCTCTGGACATGGAGGGGAGAAATTTGAGCCTTCCCAGACCGGTGCTACTACAGGACCTGGAAAGGATGCTTCGGGCTTATGATCATAAACAGCCCACTTGACGTTCATTGTCTCCTCATCTGGAGAAACTTCTGAGACCTTGTGATTTTTTCCAGACTCCATCAAAAAAGCAGTACATTGGCAGGGCTCCTGCTGGAGTACAAAGAATATTGTGTGACTTAGGAAAAAAGCACCCCTTTGTGGACAGATTGCCAAGATGCACGTCTTCTGGGCAGACCAAGTAGAAGAAGACTTCTTTCCCCCTGGTGTGATGACTTTAGAGCAGTGTGCAAGCTGGGTTTCAGCCCCACTCTCGGTACCTCAGCCAAAGACCTGAGAACATGGCAGAGCTTGAACAGCCATTGCACAGAGTGCACGATCTCGCCTCTGTCTGGGCTATCTCATTTTGCCCTCCTCCTCATCAGGATGCAGCCCAGGTGTGTTAGCTTCCTCCATTTCTTCTGTCATTCTCACTCTACTTCCTCCCCATCTCAAAGTGGGCAACAACTTCCTCTGGTCCCAGAATGGTCCTATTCCATCTTTCATTCGATATGACTCAGGCTCTTGATACTTACAGTGACTTTTCTTCCAAACAGTTGTCATAGCTGTGCATATCAAACATTTGTTTTGGAACTCAAAAGCCAAGAGTTGCCTATTTCTTTCTCTCTGTTATTTCTGTGTGATGTCTCTGTCTAAGGCAAGGGGATGCTGCCAAGTCTAGTTGCCTTAAGGGAGGAAGGCTCACAGGCTGAAGGACAGACTTGGGGTCCATGGCAGCCATGGAGGCACATTGCTTAGCTCTCCTTTAAGAAAGACCTTACAATTCAGCTGCCAGGAGTGAGGTTAGCTGGCGGCCTCCAGGGTCTTGAGCTGAATTCTTTCTCTTCTTGCAGACCTTCCAGCCATTGACAGATCATGGCGTTTGTCTAGGGCATGGCTATTTCTACCCCAAACAGGACTCCTCCTCAGGACAATCTCTGCTGTGGAGCTCCCCATTGGGCTGACACCTGACTGAATCTCTCTCAGATCTGCATCACGGTCTGAGGTTCTCCCTGCACCATCCTGTTTCCCTATTTTACAAAGTGTTAGCCGCCTCACCCCCAGTAAACCTCCTGTGCATATAACTCAGTGTCTGCTTCTCAGGGAGTCCAAACTGACACCAGTCTGAAAATACTTCAGGGAAGCAATTAAATAATACTCTGCCAAGTAGCAGAGTATTGAAATAACCAAACATTCAATACCATTCCCATTTCCTCTAATATTCTCTCTTACCCCTCCCTCATATATTCCTAAAAAATATAAGTGAGTGAAAGAGAAACTTTGTGCCCAGGTAAATCACTCCAATTTGCAAAAGTTCAAAAGATTTAATTATTCTTCTTTTTGCCTTCCCATCAGTCAGTCATATAACAAAACAAAACAAAACAAACAAAAAAAGGCAGAAGAGCCTAAGAATTACCTTGCAAAGCTACAGCTAACCCCAAAGCAATAGTTATAATTGAAGTCCTATTTTATTGATTATCTTTCAAAACTACTGCAATTGAATAAATTGAAGTGAATTGGAAGGTGTCTGGACTACTAGTTTGGTAAATAACTGTGGCAAAGTCACGGAAAACATGGTTTTCATCATAAGGAAAGCAGAAGCCACTGGGGGTAAAGTTATCTTTTAAGCATGTGTATATATTCTCTTAATCATAAATTCCATAAATATAGATGTCGTGCTTTTATTTGTTTACCATACCTAGACTGGAACTCAAAAATAATTTATTGAATAAATACCTTTTACAACTAAAGCAAACCAGTTAAGTGATGGGATTACTAGGTCTGGTCACCTAAATTATTCTCTATATTTGGCTTTCAGTGCTATTTGATTGTTTTCCAAAATCAAATCCGTTTTCAAAAGATGTCCTTTGCTAGGAGATAGCATGTCTCATTAACTTTGGGGGATAACCCAGAAGAACTGGGGGAGGGGGGATTCACTGGTCCTGATTCCAAAATAGTGCCACGTTTGTTACCTAACTGGCTCTCCTACAAATAGAAATGCTTTTTGTTGTCAGACATGTCAGAGAGAGAGAAAGAGAGAGAGAGAGAGAGAGAGAGAGAGAGAGAGAGAGAGAGAGAGAGAGAGAGAGAAAGGAAAAAGAAGAAGAAGAGGAAGGAGAAGAAGAAGAGGAGGAGGAGGTCAATGAAGAGGAGAGGAAGGGAGGGGAGGGGAGCAAAGTGCACTGCTTGCAAACTGAAGATTTTCCTTCCAAGAGCCTGGATTAGAACTTTTTAGCGATGTAATTTAACCTTAAAACAGTTCACCTTTGCCCTTACAACTCATTCATTGGAACCTGTCAAATTCCACAGTGGCAAGAGCAGAAAAGAAAGTGGAAAGACCAAGGTTTAAATGAAGAGTGTCTGCCTAGAGTCTTTTTTTATTTCTTAATATCGTATAGAAGTAGAAAGGCAATCTCCACTGTTTACCAGTAAGTTATCTAAACCATCTGTGTTTTTATCATAATCATATATGCTTCTTAACTTCTTAACACATGGTATATAATTTCATATGAATTGGCCTACCAAGAAATTGAAAGAAAGAAAAGCAGTCCAACTGGTGGCTGAGGGCCTCCAGACATTACTTCTGTGTCAACAGGATCCTAACATCTATCCAAAGCTCACAACGGGACTTATTTTTATTACATAATCTTGGAACAGCAAATGAAGCTTTCCTGATGAATAGAAACATTTTGCCTCTTTTACACTGTGATTTCCAGTTCCCTCCAGACTGAGTGATCCCCTTCAGCCTCTTCCTGAGAGTCTTAATGAGTAAATTAAAGAGTAAATTGAGTGGCTGTCTTATTTGATTTCTTTAGGAATTAGTGTAATGACAGATAGGTTATCTAAATGTGCAAATAGCTTAAAAAGAGAGAGATTTGTTTTTCCAAGAACTCTGTTCCCTGGCTCACTCCTTCTGATAGTTCACAGCTCTGAACTAACATGCTTCAGAAAGTGAGTGATGGATTATAGCCCCAATGGAAAAGTGACCGAAATGAAGTCATCTGAATCCCACCAATAATGACCTTCACTTCAACGTCAGTTATGAATACGCCTTAGATCACGTGACAGCAGCAAACTCTCTTGCTTTCCCCCTGGATAAGAAGAAGCCATTTGAAAAGCTATTTTTTCCTTTTTTTTTTTTCAGGCCACTTTTCCTTTGTCTCGCCTAATACCATGCCCTCCATAGCAGCCAATATATTGTAGTCAACATAATGTTATTTAGCATGTGTTCAACCAGAATCACCTAGGGTAATAATGAAAACTAAAAACACATGGAAAGCTTTTACAGGAAGAAAGCAAGTGAGGAAATATGGTGGCAAATCACATAATGGGAAATAAAGCAAAATCTCAGGAACGCAAAAGTCCTTTCCTCCTTCCTTTTAAATCTTTGTTTCTTTTTTTCAGAAATATTTTAATTAACATTCCTTGGGGATCTGTAAGTCACTGAGGGGCAAGGATGAATCAATAGTGAGAAATAAATGTAGCTTTCAACCCAAATCCATATTTTTCACCAGTTCTTGGAATGCAAAGGCTACTAAGATATCCAGAGGATATTGAAGTTCACTTCACTGGACTGTGATGGGGCTGATGCTGGGATAGCCATGGCTAGTGTCCAGTTCTTCTGTTACAGAAGAGAAAATAAAACCAAAACTATACACTGTACTTTTTTAAAATGGTGGCCTGCACCAAGTTTTCTAAGGACACCGAAATAAAAACCCAGAATCTTCTTCAACAGTTTCATTCTGGATCCCTTCTCTACTCAAAAGCGGGGTTAATTTCTGCCTCCTCACAAAATTAAGGAAACTGTACCCTGTCAAAAGCTCCATTGAAACAAGAGGTTATTCATAAAGCACTCAATGTAATCTTTAATGTAAACCTACAAATGACTAAGGTCCAAATAACCACAATTTCAAATTTTAGAAAACAATAATGATGACTGAAACCACTACATATCAGCATCTATGGGATATGGCTATATCCATGTTCAGAGAAAAATCCATAGCCTTAAGTATTTATATTAATAAAAACTGATAAACATAATATTCAATTAAAATAACTTTGGAAAACAGGTAGATGAAGGCAGAAGGATCAATTTAACAAAGCTAAAAAACAGAAATAACAAATGCAAAAAATAGAGATGCTAAATGAATCAAATGGCTGATATTAGGAAAATAAATATCTATACGACTATTAACCTATTAAAGAAGGCACACAGAACAACATTGAACACAGGAAAACACCTGTAGATAAAAACAAAAGTAAAATAATTGCAAGGGATAAGTGTATTCAACTCTGTCTATTAATTAAAAAGTCTATGAAAGCTAATTATTTTGATATTGATTAAAATTGACCCTAGATATTATAGTAAAACAACAAAAAAATGTGTATGTCAACTTGGACTTCACTTGAAAATTACCTAGATGTTTTCAAAAAGGTGATGATCGCACTCTAAATTAAATCAAACTTCTGCCTATGATAAAGTAGTGTGTGGAAATAGAATGCTCCC